>NC_083343.1:15175968-15279237 GCF_019175385.1 Lycium barbarum
AAGGAACCAAATGGATAATATGGATATTCATATTATTAATACCCATTGTTTTGCTTATTATTTTTCATGAATTCTTGCTTTCTGGGAGACTAAGCTTATTTTGGCTTTTACTTGTGTTCTCACCTGATAATTCCTGAAGTCATGGGTAATATATATGATATCCATACTAGCGAATTAGCCCGTGCTACGCGCGGTCGTTAAAGAAAATCAAAATATGGCTAAACAAAAATTGTTAAATTTTTTTTAATTGAAAAGATCAATCATCGATAAATTTGATCTTTTTCTTTGTTCTTCAACTAATACAATCTGTTGTTTTAACCATATTTTCAAGGTTGATACCAACAACAACAACATACCCAGTTAATTCCCACAATGTGGGGTCTGGGGAGGGTAAAGTGTACGCTGAGCTTACCCTTACCTCGAAGGTAGGGAGGCTATTTTTAAAAGACCTCCGGCTCAAGAGAAACATGACAAAAAAAGGTCAAATAAAGACAAGTTGATCAAAGCAGTATGAAAATGAAACTAACGAAAGCGGAAAAAAAATCATGATAAAGCAGTCTAAAAAGAAGGCAGTATCTACCACAGATAAATAAGATAATCGAAGTACAAGAAACAACATATAGTAGTAGGAATCAAAAGACTTTTCAAGGTTGATACCAAATAAGAAAATATCAACTCGACAAATTCAATATCAAACAAAATGACCCTCCTTAATTTTGACCCTCCCATCTCGTATGTCACGAGAATCATATGCCATTGGTGTGGCAAAACCGCGCCATTCGGTCTTCATTTTTTCTTCGGAAAAGGCTCATAAATACCCTCCTTCCACTTTTGGGTCTAAAAATACCCTTAAGGTTTGTTTTTGGCTCAAAAATATCCCTCAAACTAACAGATCAAGTTTGGCTCTGTTGAAAAGCCACGTGTCATTTTTTAATTGGCCCATATTTTTAATTTCAGAATAATTAAAACCCACCCGTTTTTTAAAACCCAAACCCACCCTGACCCGTTTCAATCTAAATTAAACATGGTACAATCTTTTCGGATATTTTAATACAAACATTCCCAAGAATTTTTGGCCGTAAATTGGTCCGAAATCAGTCTGTAATCATATATGTGCGACTGGGCTAAGCTTCGAGATGACACTAAATTTTCGGATATTTTAATACAAAAGAAAAATCTTTGTGATAAAATGGAGGATTTTGAGGAGTTATCAAATAGACGACTTTGAATATGGTGATTGACATTTGAAATGGATAATTAGTGGGGGAGTGACAGTAATACAGATGGTGTTAATGATGATGAATGAAGAAGAAAAAGAAGCAACAGTGACCAAGTGTGTACTGCAACTGATGGACAAATGTCAAATCTTTAAGCAAACTTGAATGGAGGATTTTGAAAAAATAAAAGCAGTATAAAGAAGAGGAAGAAGGAAATTAGATTGAATGGAGAAGAAGAGACTCAAAGTAGCAGCTTCAGAAGTGAAAACGGGTCAGGGTGGGGTTGGATTTTAAAAAAACTAGTGAGTTTTAATTATTCTATTTTTTTAAAGGGCCAATTAGAAAATGACACGTGGCTTTTTAATAGAGCCAAACTTGATCTGTTAGTTTGAGGAGTATTTTTGAGCCAAAAATAAATTTTAAAGGTATTTTTAGACCCAAAGGTGAAATGAGGGTATTTATGAGCCTTTTCCCATAGGTTAAGGGTATTTGTGAGCCTTTTCCCTTTTTTCTTGAGATATTTCTAGTAAATATTTTAAGTCAAAAATTTTGTTTCACACTTTTACAAATTTAATTGAGAAAAAGCAAAAAAAAATAAAAAATTATCACATATTCTCATTACCTTACCTTTTTAAAATTTCCTTTTTCATTTTTTGTTATTTTTCATGACTATCTACCCTTCTTTTTCATATGTTTTTCCCTTATTGTTTTCCATCTTAATAATTTTTGCTCGTGTAATCCTACTCTTCTTTGTATTCATCCCACAATTTTTTTTTTTTTGTTCTCCCTTTTTCCAACTCTTTTTTTTTATGTTCTTACCTTTGCTTGTTCAATTACTCCGTAAAATCAGTAACTATTATTATCCTTCTTTGTAGGGATCTAGTAGCTCAGTTGGTTAGCTACCTGAACTTTCACCTTGTAGATGAAGGTTCGAATCCTCACGTTGTAATCCCCTCCCCCATTTCCCCTTCCCCTACCCTCTATGTAATAAAACAATTTAAAAAAAATTATTATCCTTCTTTTAAACAATTAAGTCAAACTCGTCTTTCTTTTTTTACTAATTTAATGGAATGATTAAAAAATTTCATATCCTAATCATGATTTATGTGCTATGCTATATTAAACATTCAGACCAATCTTGGTTATAATTGATTATCTTCCGCTTCTGTCTTCTACATTTGGTTTATAAAATCACATGTCGATAAAGTTCAAAATGTACTCCAAGATTTTTTTTTAAAAAAATCAATGTACTCCAATATTTATGAGGAATTATTCATTCTTGGATGAGTATTTTACGAATGATCTTGCTTTTGTAATTTTATACAAATTTTAAATCTTCCTTGCGGACCTGCAGTAATCTATGAAAATGTGATAAAGTTGAGGACTGCATTAATTTACATATCAATAAACAACTTTCTTGCAAATTGAAATGTAGTTTGAAAATTACAACTAATTTACATTCTATATTCCATCAATAGATTTGTAAGTCATCCACATGATACGGAAAGATAGTATAGAGCATGTTTGGATGGGCTTATGCCTATAAGTTGTTTGCAGCTACAGCTTAAGCTAAAAAAATAAGTTGGGTAGTCTAACTTATTTTTTTGGGCTTATAAGCTGTTTTCAGCTTATAAGATGTTTAGATAATCTAAGTCAAATGGGCCTCAATTATTTTTTGAGCTTATTTTAAGGCACAAAATGACTTTAAGCCGGCCAGTCAAACACTCAAAAAACTAAAAACAACTTATAAGTAACTTATAAGTCAATCCAACGGGCTCATAGATACTTCCTTAAGCAGCACACACGTATACGTTGACTTCCTTACCCTGCTTCTACTTTGGAAAATACTCTAGACCTCAAAAAATGACCTCACCAATGAAAAAAGAAACAGAAGAATAGGTAATTAAGCAAATAAAACCTTTAGAGAATGCTATAATTATGAGTTGAAAAGGAAAGAAGAACACTTCATACACTACAAATAATTTCTCTCAAAAGAATTTCGAACAGTGATAGTTTAAAGCATTACCATCTCAATAGCCTACTATGTTTGTATGTCGGTCCGGCCTTAAGAGCAAAACGAAAAAAACTGTTGCATGAAATGGAAAAAAAAAAAAAAAAAAAAGGGGGAAAATTGTTGACAAAAAGAATGCTAGAATAGTTAAAGAAGAAACTCGTAATTCTATAAATGAACAAACAGAAAATATCAAAAAATGACATTGCAATTTGATCCGTATCTTGGGTAAGATCCTTTTCTATTGCTATACATGGCATGTCCTATTAGGACAAGAAAAATTACAGAGTGTTAATCTTTCATCATCATCTGCAACAAAAGTCCTAATGAGATTAGGACAAGAGAAAATACAAGATTACAAAAAATCTACTAACTATAGACTACACATAGCATAAAAGAAAGCTACTCCAACAAAGTAGAAAAGTTTTATTATGTGTGAGGTATGTTATGTCATAGTTGTGTGAGGGTGTCAATTAATTGACAAGTGCACAGTGGTCTTACATTTTTGCCCTTTTCACTAGTCACCTTTCCTTTCTCTTCACCTACCACGCTATCACTACATCTTTCATTCGAAGCCTGCACTCCACCCCACTCCACCCCCACCCAAATAACTTACACCATCACCCTTACTAATCTGTATTTGGTTAAACTTAACTGCATACTTTTTTTAAAAAATTTGTTTACACAACCATCTAATTGGAGAAATTAAATAACGCGACAAGGCACGGTGAAAGAGTTAGCAATGTCCGTGAGATTAGAATTTCAGGAATATAGCTAATGTCATTTAGAACGGAGAAGGTTAATGATAAGAATAAAAATAAAATATTAAATTTTAATTGTTAAATATAAGTTATATCTAAACAAGAACCAATCCATCAAAGTAACCTTCCAATCAATCTGTTAACACAGTGCACTGAAATATCATTGTATGGTCAAACCTCTCTTTAATTGTCATTTGTTATAACAACATTTCATTATAACGGCTTGGTTTTCTCCGGAACTGATTTTTCATGTTATATTTTACTTTTATATAGCAGTACTCCACCTATACGAGCAGTAACATTCATTATAGCGCTACGCTCTTTGTAAATTAACTATATATAACAATCATACTTAAATATTGTGTAATAATATTTTGTAAGAAATATATTATGCATAAAATAAAATATTGAAATATTAAATATTTATGTTAAGCTCTTAAACTGCCTTCAAGGGAATACTATGAATTCCTTTTTGCTGAAAGTTTGGACAAAATTCTTCGTCAATTCAACCGCTATATTATCACTAAGGGACTAAAACTTACGAAACAATCTGCAATTGTAGAATTCTTACGTCAGACTTAACATATTTAAATTCTCAATTAATTTTAAATGCAAATGTTCCTTAGATTTTAATTATTTATCGGTATGGTACAACTAGTTAAAGATTTATTGGTAATTTCTTAGTCTTTTCAATTTTTAATTAATGAGATATGAAATTAATTGAGGTTTCACAATTAACAAGTATATTATTTCGTTTATAATAAGAATAATTATTTGAGTTTTATTTATTTATAACAGCTAAATGAGAAGTAAATATCAAATGACAGTATACATGCATAACAATAGCTCACTGTAACAGCTATAAAAAGTTTGGACAAATGTTGTTATTATAACAAAGTTTGAGTACTTTTTTTTAAGCCATCACCATGGTTGTGATCCCATTGGTGTGGGGGGTTAGGATTTGACCCCTACCATGTCCATTAATCGCAAAAAATTACATATGTTAGAGGGGGACATGGACCAAACGTCTAACCAAAGTTGTATTACTAACTAGAGAATGAAGGATTAGCCAATACAATATCCCTCATTATACACTAATATACATTAACTTACAAAGAAGTTACTCTTCTCAAATCTTCTTCTCATGGTAGGGAATTGCCACTTATCTAGCTGAACTAAACCTTTCACCTCTTGAGGAAGATGTTGACAAGAGGACCAAAAAATTTCGTTTCTGCTCTTAGAGGCCATTTTAGCAACAAAAAAAAAATCTGCTACCATATTTGCTTCCCTGAGACAGTGATCAATACTGATTGAACACATTCCAATTTGATTATTGATATCTTGAATAAGCCTCTTCAGGTTGAGATTATCTGTTGAGTTGTTATGTAACATATTAACAATAGCCAGGGAATCCATTTTTAATGTGAAGGAGTCGATTCCTTTTTGCAGACACCACTGCACAGCAAACTTGGCTGCAACTGCTTCTGTTTGCATACTGCTTCTGCACTGTACAGGCTTCGAAAATGCCATAACAAAGTTGCCATTATGATCTCTCATAATCCCTCCAATACCTGATTGTCCTTGGCAGAAACTTCCATCCACATTCACCTTATATTTTCCAATATCTGGTTTCTGCCAGATGACCTGTTGAATATTCACTTTGGGTTGAAGGCTTTCTATATATTGGCACATTTCTGGCCATTTTCTATTAATTGTAACAGCTGGATAAACATTCTTAAAAGCAGCCAAGCAGTTCCATATAATTTGGTATTCCATCTTGTTATGGTACATTTTCTTTTGGTCACCAAATTTACAAGCAGTCCATTGCTTCCAGAGTTCCCAACTTATAAACATTGGCATTACTTGTTTCACCATCTTGTGAATATTGTTGTTAGTTTTTATCCTCCACCAATTGTTGAAGATTCTTCTTATTTGTCCTGGTTGGTGTATGATTCCCATCGCAGCCCCAAAAAACTTCCATATATGCATAGCTACCTCTCCCTGCGTAAAAGTGTGTTGTAGCGAATCTGTCACCGGGTTTCTGCAGCATAAACAATTAGCATTAGTAGTTATACCAAATCAAACAATAGTTTCCCTGAAGGGAAGTTTTCCTTAACATAGTCTCCATGCTAGGAAAGATATTTTAAAAGGGGCAGCCTTATGCCAAACATTGTTCAAGAAATCATCTTTATGGTTGACACTTCTAGTCAAGTTCCAAGAAGTTTTATTGGAGTAGTGACCATCTTCAGAGATGTTCCAAGTAGCTTCATCCTCTTGAGCAAGTGGTCCAATTTGAATGTGCATAATACTCTGAACAATATGCATTGGAAGGATACATGAAAGAACTCTTTGATAACGTCCAAATTCACTCCTCAAAGAGAAGTGTACACGGTCGTCTGCAATATATTTTACCCAACTATGAGTCGGGGTCGATCCCACAGGGAACAATATGCTAGGCAATTAAGAAATTAAGGAACTTTCACCAACTAAGCTAAAGCCAAACGATAGATAATATTTTGGTTTTTTGGATAAGATTATAACTAATGCAAAAATATAAACTAACCTAGAAAGCGAGTAAAATGATCAATGGCCACAAGCATGGATAATAGGAGATTATACTCAAGTAACGATCCAACGTATTTTACGATTTTACAACTAAGAGCGGGTTTATGTTAATAGATAATGGTTTCTACAATCTCATTGAAAGTCTTCCAACCAAATCAATGAATTTCACTCTAAGCTTTTCCAAGCCTTAGAGTGTGATATCAAGCACAACCAATTGAATCTCAAGTAACTATCCTATTCCTAGCTCAAGTTATTAGATGGGTTTAATGACCCAAATTCTTGTTAATTAATCTTTCTCAACCTAGATTTCCTCTTCCGATCTCAATCAAAGTAAATGGGTGAGTCCTAGGGTTAGCTAATCCCTTTGGAAACATTCAAGAACGAGACTAATTAAAGAAACAATAACCCACTTCATTAGAAGTAAAAATCATTCAATACATAAGCAAAACAAGAGTTTCATTCAACACTTTAATCATAGAATATTTCCATAAACAAGATTCAAGTGAAGAAAATAAATACTACACACTTAGATATACAATACAAAGCAAGGAATTGAAGAAATGAATTAAAGGTTTCAGAAATACTCAATCAAATCTTCAAATCTTCAACCCCAAAGTGTGGTATAGAAACCTAGTCTCCAAAACTTGTAAAAAACTACCAAAGATATGTATTACAAACCCTAAAAGAGTATTTATATTATTCCAAAAACGGGAACAAAATCTGGACCATAATACCCTCTTGCACAACATGATGCACAACATGCTATTCGCATGTTCAACATGCTAATCACATGTTGTGCCAAAACCGTAGCATCTGGTGACAATTTCTCTGTCACCACATGCTGCACAACATGCTGCTCGCATATTGCACATGCTGCGCCATGTGCTACTCGCACATGGTGCCACTTTCTCTGGCAGCAGATGCTGCACCACATGCTGCTAGCATGTTCAACATGCTGCACCATGTGCTATTAGCATGTGGTGCCAGAAACGTTGATTTGTTCTATTTTTGCTCTATTTTGGTCCGTTTTGCTCCGTTATGCTCTCCGGGCATCTTTTCCTACAAAACAACATAAAAACACAAAAAGTAACAACAAAAGTGCTTAAAGAGTCATAAAAACTTAAGGAATTAGCATCGAATATCGCGTAATTTCACGACTCATCAACACCCCCAACTTAAAGTCTTTGCTTGTCCTCAAGCAAATCAAACCAAAAATCTCAATGAGGATCCACTTTAAGCACAAAAACATGACTTTGGTTGGTACCAACAATTAGGCTACAAGCATGTGAAGCTTCAACCAAATAACTCCCCCATTTCAAAATACAATTTCAAAAATGCAATAGAGATTTAAAACCATCAAGCAACAACACTCAAGCCTCAATAAGTGACTCAAAATCACAAGCTTACTAAATATGCTCAGTTGACTCAACTTTGGATTTTTCAACATCACCAATCTATCGTAATCCATATGCCCTCACAAGAAAGAAAGTCCCAAAATCACTATATTCACAATGACAACACAAGGGACAAATACACAAAGTCACTCACACTCAACAAAGAAATTCTAGTGCTAACAAATATCACACCATAAGCTTGCCCTTATTTTCAATCATCACTAACTCAAGAACATTCAGTTGGAGATCACATAGGGACTTTTTAAGCTTGTAATGTAGGCTTAGGGAAGGGTAGGATAAGTATGTGGGATACAAGTGACTACGCCCTCCTTGAGTACTACACGTACTTTTTGTCCACTTTCCTCTTCATTTCAAAACATCACTCCTTCCTTTGCATACTAGTTTTCCCAATTATTCAAAAAAAAAAAAAACCTCAAAGAGAAGTGTACACGGTCGTATGCAATATATTTTACCCAACTATGAGTCGGGGTCGATCCCACAGGGAACAATATGCTAGGCAATTAAGAAATTAAGGAACTTTCACCAACTAAGCTAAAGCCAAACGATAGATAATATTTTGGTTTTTTGGATAAGATTATAACTAATGCAAAAATATAAACTAACCTAGAAAGCGAGTAAAATGATCAATGGCCACAAGCATGGATAATAGGAGATTACACTCAAGTAACGATCCAACGTATTTTACGATTTTACAACTAAGAGCGGGTTTATGTTAATAGATAATGGTTTCTACAATCTCATTGAAAGTCTTCCAACCAAATCAATGAATTTCACTCTAAGCTTTTCCAAGCCTTAGAGTGTGATATCAAGCACAACCAATTGAATCTCAAGTAACTATCCTATTCCTAGCTCAAGTTATTAGATGGGTTTAATGACCCAAATTCTTGTTAATCAATCTTTCCCAACCTAGATTTCCTCTTCCGAGCTCAATCAAAGTAAATGGGTGAGTCCTAGGGTTAGCTAATCCCTTTGCAAACATTCAAGAATGAGATTAATTAAAGAAACAATAACCCACTTCATTAGGAGTAAAAATCATTCAATACATAAGCAAAACAAGAGTTTCATTCAACACTTTAATCATAGAATATTTCCATAAACAAGATTCAAGTGAAGAAAATAAATACTACACACTTAGATATACAATACAAAGCAGGGAATTGAAGAAATGAATTAAAGGTTTAAGAAATACTCAACCAAATCTTCAAATCTTCAACCCCAAAGTGTGGTATAGAAACCTAGTCTCCAAAACTTGTAAAAAACTGCCAAAGATATGTATTACAAACCGTAAAAAAGTATTTATATTATTCCAAAAACGGGAACAAAATCTGGACCATAATATCCTCTTGCACAACATGCTGCACAACATGTTATTCGCATGTTGTGCTAAAACCGTAGCATCTGGTGACAATTTCTCTGTCACCACATGCTGCACAACATGCTGCTCGCATGTTGCACATGCTGCGCCATGTGCTACTCGCACATGGTGCCACTTTCTCTGGCAGCAGATGTTGCACCACATGCTGCTAGCATATTCAACATGCTGCACCATGTGCTATTAGCATGTGGTGCCAGAAACGTTGATTTGTTCTATTTTTGCTCTATTTTGGTCTGTTTTGCTCCGTTATGCTCTCCGGGCATCTTTTCCTACAAAACAACATAAAAACACAAAAAGTAACAACAAAAGTGCTTAAAGAGTCACAAAAACTTAAGTAATTAGCATCGATTATCGCGTAATTTCACGACTCATCACTCTTGCATCCCATTTCCTGTCCACCATGAAATCTTTAACTTTAAGATTAGATAAGAGTCCATCTAATTGCATATTAGGGATCATTGCCAAGGTACCATGATCTGTCTATATACCCCACCAGAAATTGCTATCACCACTGTTGATATGCTATTTGATGTTAACTTCAGCTTTGCTTCTTGCCCAACCAAACTTTTCCATTCTTGTGAGTTCCCAGGGATCCATTTTTTTTGTGCAATATGATTGTAGGAGCAATACTTACTCTTCATGTAATCTGCCCATAGGTATAAGGAGCCTAATGGATATCTCTTCTTGTAGGAGCAATACTTACTCTTTTAATTGCAAGATTGTCAGAGATATCCATTAGGCTCCTTATACCTA
Source organism: Lycium barbarum (assembly GCF_019175385.1). Classification (NCBI taxonomy): domain Eukaryota; kingdom Viridiplantae; phylum Streptophyta; class Magnoliopsida; order Solanales; family Solanaceae; genus Lycium; species Lycium barbarum. The sequence continues at coordinate 15,186,066 of NC_083343.1, forward strand.
TGCCACCTTCCTCCTTTGTACGAGACAAATTAGACCAGGAGCTCCAATGGTGCTTCCTTCTCTCGATGGAATATCCCCCAAAAGAATCTTGCCATATGTTTCTCAATCATTTTCAAAGTCCCTTTTGGAGGATTCATTGCTGATAGGGTATAAGTTGGCAAGGATTGGAGAACACTTTTAATCAAAACAGTCTTTCCTCCATATGATAACATTTTGCCTTGCCATCCATATAATCTCTTCACCACTTTTGTCACCATGCCATCAACGTATTCCACCTTCTTCCTTTTAGAGTATAAGGGACATCCAAGATAAGTGAAAGGAAAAGACTTATCCATATATCCTAAGCATTGTCTCAGCCTGTTAATTCTATATGGACTGGTTTTTGCTGCCACAAAGAAGAAACTCTTATCCTCATTGACTTTTTGACCTGAAGCCTTCTCATATTTGCATATTTGCCTCTTAATAAGATTAACAGATCTAGAATTACCACTAGAAAAGATTACAATGTCATCTGCATACGCCAGATGATTAACCTTTGGCCCTTTCAAATGCATAGCAAAAGGTATGAACCTGTTATCATTGTGCAAGTTGTTTAAAGATCTTGATAGAACTTCAGCTGCTAGGATGAAAAGTGCTGGAGATATGGGGTCTCCCTGTTTTAAGCCTTGTAAGGATCGGAAAAAACCATGTCTTGCACCATTGATCAATACAGAATATCACACATTGGAGATTGTTTTCATGATAAAGTCTATCCATTTTGAATTGAAACCAAATCTGTGCAGAACCTTTAAAAGAAAGGACCACGAGAGCCTGTCATATACCTTTGACATGTTTGTCATACCCCTTTTTAACCGGGATTAAGTAGAAGTACAACATATTGGAGATTCCTAAATTGCTTTATTTTAAGGAGTCGCCACCTAATTGATTTTACGGTGAATTAGGACACCAAATTATTAACTAAGGTAAAGTTAAAACTAAACCTCTGTTAATAGTCTGTTTAACCAGTGTGATCTAGGTAAGGGTTCTATATTATCCTAAAGGGAAGGGGTTAAGCATCCTTTAGAATCCGTTAACTTACGGTTATCCGACTAAACTTAAGTTAATTAATCAAGGTTGGATATAGTATTTAAATTTTTAGGAAATAGCTTGTGCAAATAAGACTTGTAAAAGATATAACAATTTGTGCAAAAGAGGATCTTAAATGTCATTTTATAAAAAGGGACTTGAAATAATAATGTTGTTAAAATGGGACTAGTAATTCGCATAAGAGGGGATTTTAGAATGCTATTTGAAATAAAGTTTATAAATGTTGCTAAGGCCCTTAAAATAAAATGCTAATGAAACCTATAGGAAATAATATAATAATTTGTATAAAAGAAGATTTTAAATGCTATTAACAATAGAATTTATAAAAAAAGTTGATAAGGCTTTAAAAAATGCTATTTAGAATGGGATTTGTGGAAAACATAATGATTAGCATAAAAGGACGTTTCAAATATCATTTAAAATAAACTTATAAAATAATGCTATTTAAAATAAGATTCGCATAAAATAATAAATAGAAGAAAACGCAAGTTTGCGCAGTGTTTTAATGAAGATTTAAACAATTCTGAACGATGATGTATTAATTGACTTTGAGTTTTAAAAGTATAAATGAGATACAAAAATAACTAATAAGCTTCTTCATCCCTTTTGTTATTTTTTTTTTTTATGAACTATGCTTAATTAAAGACATGCATGATTGATTCAAACTTTGAAGGGTTATTTAAAATAGGCATGAGTTTATATTTGCACATTAGTGACTTCTTGAAATCTCTAGAATAGAAAGACAAAACACAATTCTTTTAATTCACAATATGAAATCATGCTATTTTATGAGAATCAATTATCCGGAAAATGAATTAATCGTTAGTTGCCTTAAATTTGTCTACCCATTACTAAACCCGACAATGCTTCTAAGGTTCATCTAAAATAGCAAAAATAAAACCTTAAACATACAAGTTAAATGTAAAAGATAAAATAGAGGAGAGAGTTAAATGGGATCAGCCCATTTTTAAGAGACAGACTGCATCGGGCTCGGCCCAGAATTCTATTTGGATCTGGGCCACTGTTGGGTTTCGGCCCAGCAGTTTTATTTTTTTGTCGGGCTGCTGCTGCTCTGGGTCACTGCTGGGCTTCGGCCCAGCAGTCTCCTTTTATATTGTTCTGGACTGCTGTTGGGCTGACACGGAAGAGGTTTCGTTGGGCTTTTAGCCCAACGCCGAACGCGGAAGGAGGCGAGTCTCTCGGACTCGTATGCGATGGTCATGCATAAAAAATGAAAGAAAAAGATTAGTATGATGAGGATTTATGAGACCTATACTTCAAGTATATATAAAAAAAGAAAAAAAAGCAACAACCGAAACTTAGATAAAAAAAAGCATCACGTAAATAATGGCAGCCTAGATAAATTTAAATGACTAACGGAATAAATCCCAGCCCAATAACAGAACATAGAGAGAGGCAAGCCATATATGATGTAAAATTTAAAGCAGACCAGTGGCCAGTGGGTTGTGTATGCAGGGTCAAAACGCAAAAAGAACAAAACCAGAAACTGAAATATGTTCTGCCCGTATCCTTTTCCAAGGGAGCTGTTGGTTTGTAAAAAATTGAGGATCATAGGCAAAGCAAAGAAAGGGGCAAAAGACATTTTCAGTACTGGGGTTGAAAAGAATTTAAGATCTAGGATGTCATATATCGTCGGGTAATTAGAACCTAAGCATTCCTCAATCTACACCCATTCTACAACAACACTACTGAGCTTAATTCAAAGAACACACAACAAAGGCTGGTACTATCACCACTTGAACCTAGAGAGAATATGAAAACATGGCATAACAGAGTAGTGTCATGAAGGTCGAATCACGTCTGATTGGATCATATAGGATTGCTAACTTCTCAATATCCTATATTCTCCATTAAGTGTGAACTATTCAATTTAAAGCTTTTTCTTGCCAGGAGTTGCTACATCTACAAACGTGACAATACTATATGTTGTTAACTGATTAACCAACACCTTATGATATATAACACTAGAAAATTTTCTCTACCTTTTTTGTTTTTCTTTTTAACAGGTAGCACTTCTTTACCACATCCCTCTCAAACTTCAGATTTCAATTCCCAAAAAAACATCATCAAACTAACATCAATGACTAAAGCCAGACCATATATTTTCGACAATAAACCAAACTGCCTGATCACACAATGAAGGGAAGGAGCTAAGCTGAGTTAACCAAGGTGATATTATTGCTTAGCTACTATCAAACATACATGGATAGTTAGGCATATCAAACAAGACACATTAAAAGACTTAGAGAAGCAGATTGACAGAAAACTTAACCTTAACAGAATTTCCAACTCATGGGATACACTCACGCATTTAACAGACTTCCAACACGAGTTTAGACTATTCTACCACATAACACAGAATAAGGTTTTGACCAGTAAATACACGAAGGGAATGTGAATTAATCAATCAATGCATAAGGCAAAAATTCTGGAACACATAGAACACTCACGAACTCATACTTTAGACGACATGCAGCCAGAAAATATAAGCAGAGCTTCCTCGTAATACTTCAACAGCATGATTCAAACGCAACACAAAAGAAAACAGAATCCCAAATTAACCAAACTAAAAAACAGTAGTCATATTTCATTTTTTTTTTTTTGCCACAATCTCAAACGGAAGACAGAGCGAATAAAGGTATTGGGTTTACCTCTCGCGGGTGCAGCGAAGCGGGAGCGGGGTCTTCGATTCACACTCGAACACTTCAAAACTCGATTCCCAAAGATAAAAGGACTGATAGAACTGAAATTTTGCTTAGGAGGTTTTTTTAGCGACAAAAACGAAAGCTTCAATTTCTATAGATTTTTTGGGGGCTAAAGAACTCAATTTTTCAAGGGATTTTGTATGGCTCCGAATTTCCTCCTCCGGAATCTCTTCCTCCCTCCTACTGACTTGGGAAAACATTATTTATAACATCAATCTTAGGTTTGAACTAGGGTTTTCGTCCGAAAAGGAAGAGAGAGAGAGGAGCGGGGGGGACAAGACGAATAGGGGAAGTGGGGGTTGCAGAAGAAGGGAGCGTGGGGAACAAGGGTAACGTGGGTGTGTGTCAGAGGTGAGTGGGAGGTCACGTGGGGGGTATGGGAGAGAGAAACAGTGGGGTGGCGATGGGAGGATGGGCGACGGCTTTAGGGTTTGGGGGTAAAGGGAAAGGGAAGGGGAAGGAAGGAAGCGTAGGCGAAAGGGGATGAGGGGGATGGCCGGAGATGGAGGCGGTGGTGAGGAAGTGGGTGGCGACGGAGAAGATGAGGAGGAGAGAGGAGGAGAATGATGAAGGTGCGGCGGAAATGAGGAACAAAAAAAAAATGGGAAACCTTTTAGGGTTTCCTTATCACCAACGAAAATGGGCTGGACCCGGTCTATTTGTGGACCGGGTCGATTTTTAGACCGGGTATCGAAAGAATGGGCTAGTGAATTAAAAAAATGACTGATCTAAAATTTTGGGACAAAATTATGGGCTAGTCCAAAATATTTAGGAGTTAGTCGGACTTTGATTTGGGGTGCGGTAAGTCAAAATACGGACCGAGTGCACGAAATAGTTTGGCTTCTAAATTTAAATAAAAGGCCTGTTTAAACAACTTGTGTTGAAATATTGCTCAATATGAAATATGCAATCCTTAATGCTCAGATAAAAAAATGGCGTTGCCATAGTCGTGCAATAATATTTCGAAAAATCCGTAATAAAATAAACACTATTATTTAATTATGCAAAGATAAATGCGATGCGTGTGCCTGAGCTGGTAAAATGCCGAAATGATAAAAAATTGCGAATTATAATAATAGTAATAATAATAATAATAATAATAATAATAATAATAATAATAATAATAATAATAATAAATGCGATAATAGTAATAATAATAATTGATAGAATAATGCAATGACGGTATTGATAATAGGCTAATAATTATAGTAAACATAATATATATTTATTTTATTTTCTCAAAAATATTAGAAGCACAAATAGGTATTTCAGGAGGAGAGGCGGGACAAAATTGGGTGTCAACACATGTCAATATTTATTACAATATACCTCCCTGATTAGGCTTTGAGATATCATGGATAATCTCTTGGGCCAGCATGACATTTTCTGTGATCAATCTACCAGCAACAAAACCACTCTGATTTTTTGAAACAGGCTTATCAAGAAGAGGGTTCAGTCTTGAAACAAGTATCTTAGATATTATCTTGTTAGATACATTGCTTAAGCTGATAGGTCTGAAATCATTAAAGGATGCAGGGGAGTCTATTTTAGGAATAAGTCCCAGACATGTATGAGTATAGAACTTAATAATCCCTTTTATTCCATCACAAAGTCAATGACTTCCTTCTTAATAATATTCCAACACTGTTGATAGAACATCCCATTGAAACCATCTGGGCCAGCACCGCTTTCAGTGCTGATACTAAAAATTGCACCCTTAATCACCTCTTCATCAGGCATTTTGATAAGGTTTTGATTTTCCTCCGGGATAATAATAGATGGAATGCAATTGAGCACATTATTACCCTTAACAAGCTGATTCAGATTGAAGAAGTTTTTATAGTGTCTAACAGCAGCATCTGCTATCTCTTCTTTCCCTTGTAACCAAGTTCCCCTATGATTTTTGATAGAGAGAATCTGCATCTTCCTTCTTCTTTCTCTTAACAGACTATGAAAGTATTTTGAATTGTAATCTCCTTCTTTAAAACAATTAGTCTTGGTTTTCTGTCTAAGGAGATTATCCTGCATTCCCAACCATTTTACATACTCAGCATGGCCTTTGTTGAGCTCCTCTCTGTGATGTCCATTGTTATTTTGCAAATCCATATCCTCTAGACTGAGCATCTTAGCTTCCCCGTTGCCAACTTCTTCATGAATATCCCCAATGTTCTCTTTGGACCATTGGCTAAGTCCAGCACTCAAAGTCTTCAACTTACTTTGCAGAATCCACATGGGATTCCTCTGGACAGTGGTATCCCAACTTTGTTGAACTACCTCCTGAAAATCAGGCTGTTTGGACCAAAAATTCAGAAATCTGAAGTATTTGATGTGTTGTTGTTGATCCTTGTGGGATTTCATTAACAAAGGTCTATGACCAGAGCCAGTTCTGGCCAGATGATTGACTTCATTGTGATTAAAAAATTGAGTCTATTGATCATTAATCATAATGCTATCCAATCTCTTCCATATCCTCTTACTAGGTCTTCTATTATTGCACCAAGTGAAGTTGGGACCACTATAACCAAGGTCCACAAGACCACAAGCTTCCATAGTGCTAATAAAATCTAAACTTTTATTAGCCCTGTAATGTTTACCTCCTATTTTTTCAGCAGGGTCCATGATAACATTAAAGTCACCCCCAATGCACCAAGGGCCATCTACAGTATTGTTCATGTTAACTATGTTGTCCCAAAGATCTCTCCTTTCTATAGTAGTGCATTTTGCATAAAAAAACAGTAATATAGGAACCTGAGTCATCATTTTTATCCTTCATATTGAGAGTGATATGCTGTTCATTATCCTCCACCAATTCAGTATGATCCATGTAATTTCAAAAACACCAAATTTTCCCATTAGAGTTGTAAACACAGTGCTGGTACCCAAGGAACTTTTTGTAACCTTCTATTTTGCTCTTATCGACAAAAGGTTCAAATATAGCAATAAAAAACAGTTTGTTGATTCTAGCAAGTAGTTTGAGTCTGTGAATAGCTTTCTTGGATCTCACCCCCCTAATATTCCAAAATAGAGTATTAATCATTGGAAATTAGTAGGTGTAGATTTTTGTGTACTATTCTTACTTTTGAAAGTATAAATAGCCTTGTCATTATATTTTTTTCCTCCTTTTTTATTTCTGCTTCCCCCTTTTGGAAAATCCTTCTTACCCTTCTCATGATCCTCCTTGTCGAGTTCTTGATCATTGTCATCAACCTTCTGTTTCCTTGTTTTACTTCTTTGCCTGCTTCTACTTCTTCTACTATTGTTCTCCTCACTGTTTTGGTTTTACTCTTTGTTACTACTATGTGTCCTGGATTGTAAATATTGTTGCTCATCCCTCTCTTGATTTTCACCTTGGGTCTGTTCAGTTTGGTCATTCTGCTCGCAATTTAACTCCACAAATAGTTCAATGGACTTCATATTGTTGCTTTCCATTAGTAGGATATCAGAAGTTTCACCCCCTACTTCTCTATTTCTTTTGCTCTGCACTTCCTCATTGTTGTTGTTTTTCTGTTCATCCTCCCCTTCTTCCTTGTTCTCCTGTTCAGTTGATTCTCCACTATTAACACCTTTTTCATGTTTCTTTTGTTCTTTCTCTTTTTTTCCATCTTTTTTGCTATTCTTTTGACTATCTTTCTCATAGTTGTCACCTTTAGTAGCTTGGTTTTCCATACCATTCTTCTCCCCTTCCTCATGTGTGCCTAGCTCCTCATCTATAGTCTTCCTTTTTTTCCTAGTAATGTTCTGCGGCAATGCAGCTGACAGCAGCACAACATTTTTCTTTTTTGGCATTCTTTTTTCTTTGTACTTCTTTTTTTTTGTTCCTTTTTTCATATTCCTTCTTTGTTGTGTTGTACCAGCTGTAAACTGTATCTTTTTCTCCTACTGATTCACCTCTTCTTTGTTCTCACTCTCTTGATGTTGATCATTGTCTTTTGCATGGTTCTTTCCCGCAGTCTTTTCACCTTTCTCTTCATTCTCACCTTTGTTTCCATTACCCTTCTCTTTCTCCTCCTCCTTTGTTCCCTTTTCGTTTGTTTCTGTTTTATCAATATTTGGATTCCCATACACCTATTTTTCTTCATTATTCTTTTGCTCCACCCTCCTACATTGTAGGACAGAATGCCCCAAGATCTTACAGTTAGTGAAAATTTAGGAGGGTTTTCATATTCTAGTTTTTGTGTGAACCCTTTTCTTGGACAAGTCTCATCCTCAGATCCTATCCAGATAGAATTCAATTTAGGCTTGGTCAAGTCAATCTCTACTCTCACTTTTGCCATGCTAGGCCTTGTTCTATTCTCAGTAGCTAAATCCAACATTAAAGGGGTTCCTAGTGGTGCAACAATCTGCTTGATGTAATGCCATGAGTGGCAATGGAATGGCAGTTCCGGTACCCATATTGGGACAATCGGGGAATCTTCCTCCGGTCTAAAATCCGCTGACCACTTCTCCAACCACATCACCTGCCCTTCAATTTCGATCGACCTCTTATACCCAACCGTTTTACAATCGATCTCATTATCAAAATCTAAGAAAACAGTACGATAATCGAAAACCCCAATTTGGACCTTACCTCGAACTGTAATCTTCTCTGAGAATCTGGTTCTGATCTTATCCATTTAAGGTCGAGTCTTAATAAATTTTCCCACAAGGGTAAGTTTACATTCTTCCGCCATGACTCCATAGAATTCCCTTGTTTTGAATAGCACAACCGTCTTCCCGTCGTGATTTGCATATAGAGCTTTCACATCAGGGTTTCCATGCTTTTTGTTAGGGATTAGAGTAGGATTGGTTTGAATTACTTTGGCATAATTTTCTTTTCCATGAATTGATTTGTTTTCATTACTCGCAGTGGCCAGAGGATTGTGATTCTCAGTCGGACGCGCCATTTCCGGCCTCGTCGGAGTCCCCATGGGACTGAGCGTGAGCTTACGCGCCGAGAATTGTGGGGAAAAGTGACCGTTATTAGAAAAACATTCTTATTTGTACGGAGAGTATTTGTATATCAAATGGAGCAGATAAATTAATATATGCATGAAATAAATAAAATATTGGCGAAAAAAACTTAGAAAAGTGAGAAAACCATGCTTGAAATCTAACATAAACGGTGCCTTCATCAGTAGAGTAAGAAGAAAAAGATTAGAGAGGGTGGGGGGTAGGGGGGATCTGGTGGGTGGAGAAAAAGGCGGAGTTTTACTGTGGCCGGAGAAAGAGAAGTGGGACCCATAGTATACTTTTAAAAAAATAATCACCCTCACATGCCATGTCATACGTGTATCTCACCCACAACATAAAGTTTAACAAAGTATTACAGAGCCTAGCTAGAAGAGTACTCCTTCCGTCTCATAATAAGCGTCACTTTAACCAATTTTGTTTTGTCCCATAATAGTGTCACCTTAGGATACCAATGCATATATATACTAGTTTTTTTCATTTTTGCTCTTGGAGAAAAAATGACAAGTTTCTTTATTCAAGGCTAAAAATTGGATTCACAATGTCAAATTTTGAGTTTCACATGAAAATGAAAATTTTGGCCTATGGAAGATAGGATTAGTAGGAGGCAAAAGAAGTAGTAGTACTCTAAATGATGATGGTTGGATTCCAATATCAAAAGATGAACTACTTATGCATTCTCTAATCATCAAGAGGAAAAAAATAATTTTTTTTTACATAAGGGTAATTTGTAAACTTTACACTTCATCATTAATTTCTTAATATGCGTATTTTTTACTAAGATAATACTTATTATGGGACGGAGGAAGTAACTTTCAACTATGGCTCCAATAGGACTTGCTCATTCTTTCTTTCTCCTGTATAAGAAGTGGGAGCGAGTTGTTGAAGCAGCCATCACTTCGTTGACATGCCAGCTTCTTTTAAGGGTAATTTTGGAACTTCAAGATATGTATGCCTTAAAATGTTGTACTTGATGCCTTATCACTTGTTCACGTGGGCATTACTTTGCTATACACTAGGTTCACTTGTCCCCAGACCTCACGTTGTGAGATTTTACTGGGTTGTTATTGTTGTTGTAGGTCCACTTCTATTTTGAACTTCACACACTGACTTTGCAACATCCGAAGTTCTGCATCATGACCATGTGGGTCCCGCATTGATGTCTCAATTTGACATTTCTCACTCTGTTTAGTTTTTTTTTTTTTTAAGTAGTATGTACTCCCTCCGTCCCATAATAAATGTCACCTTGGTCAAATTTTTTGATCTCATAATAAGTGTCACTTTAGGAAATCAAGACATAAATTGACTAGATTTTTCAAATTCTACCCTTAGATAATAAAGTAACATCTAGATGATGATTAAAAAAGCCACATAGTAACTTGGTATTATTGGATTCTCAATGTCAAAAGATTTGCTTCTTGTGCATGCTCTAATCAAAAGGTAAAAGTAATTTATTTTTATTATATAGGAGTAATTTAATAAACTTTATATTACATTATTGATTTCTTAATATGCGTTTTTTTTTTACTAAAATGACACTTATTATGAAATGAGAGTACTAATTTTGTATTAAGCTTTCCAGATTATTTCTGAAATCATTGCAGTGAGTAGCTGAATCAGGCATGTCTTCTCTCCAGTCGAGGGCAATTCGGTCACGATGCTTTTCCTAAATTGTGCTAACGCCTGATGATGTGTCCTAAGCTACTGAATCTTCACTGTGGACCCCACTTACCACTCAAGCTTTACACTTTCTTTAACAGGAGTGTGCAATCCGTTTACACTACTTACGACGCTTCATTATTAAAATCTAGTAGCTTTTCAATATAGAATTTTAAACAATTTTAACTACAAAAAATCTCTCTTTGATAATTCTATAATTCAAATGTTAATTTTTATTAAAAGAATATAGTATGACCACATATTTATATGTTACGATTGTATTATCTCTTACAGAAACATCAACGCACGTGCAATGATCAGAAGATAAAATAGTTACTACAGAGACCAGAAAAACGCCCAATTTACAATATAAGTGCCATGGGGGTAGAACATAGCTTTCAATAGTTGTACCATAAACTTCATAATTTGTACAGGAAATGAATGTTCGTATCATAAGCTATATAACTTGTACACTTTATCCAACTATTTTTATATCATGCGTAGACATATGTCATAATACTTAATATTTATTATCTTCTCATGTATAGACGTATGCACTTAAATTTTAATTTTCCAACACATTTATTTTTTTCGTGCACTTTTACTTAGACGTATGCAGTTCAATTTTAATTCTCGTTCACAAATTTATTTTCTCCGTGCACTTTTACTTGTTCACTTTTGACTTTTCACGTTCTTGCTGAATATTTATTCTCTTCTCATGTATACATGTATGCACTCCAATTTTAATTTTCCGACACATGTTTATTTCCCCCATGTACTTTTATTTGTGTACTTTTGACTTTTCATATTATTTAAGAATTAATAAATGAAGTACTCCCTCCATCCCATATTAGTTGGCCACATTACTTGGCTTTTCACGTTCTTTAAAAATTAATAAATGAAGTACTCCCTTCGTCTCATATTACTTGGCCACATTACTATACTTGACTTCTCACATTCTTTAAGAATTAATAAAAATGAAGTACTCCCTTCGTCCCACATTACTTGGACACATTACTAAAAAAATATATTTTTCTATTATATATAAGCATGGAGGAGGGACGAACACCGCTCCTCCAGCATGTACCATGAGCTTCACAAATTGTACACACAATGAATGTTTGTACCATAAGCTATATAACTTGTACAATTTATCCAACTATTTTTATATCCTACGTAGACATATGTCATAATATTTAATATTTATTCTCTTCTCACGTATAGACGTATGCACTTCAAATTTAATACTCCGACACATTTATTTCCTCTGCTCACTTTTGACTTTTCGTGTTCTAGCTGAATATTTATTCTCTTTTCATGCATAGACATACGTAGTTCAATTTTAATTCTCCTACATAAATTTATTTCCTCCGTGCACTTTAATTTTTCACTTTTGACTTTTCACATTTTTTAAGAATTAATAAATCTCACGTAAATATATGCCATAGTACTGAATATTTATTCTCTTTTCTATTGACGAACACCGCTCCTCCAACTTGTACCACGAGCTTCACAAATTGTACACGCAATGAACGTTTGTACCATAAACTAGATAACTTGTACATTTTATCCAATTATTTTTATATCCCACGTAGACATATGTCATATTACTTAATATTTATTCTCTTCTCATGTATAGACGCATGCACTTCAATTTTAATTCTCAGTCACATTTATTTCCTCTGTGCACTTTTACTTGTTCACTTTTGACTTTTCGTGTTCTTGCTGAATATTTATTCTCTTCCCATACATAGATATATGCAGTTCAATTTTAATTCTCCTACACAAATTTATTTCCTCCGTGCACTTTAATTTGTTCACTTTTGATAATACTGAATATTTATTCTCTTCTCATGTATACACGTATGCATTTCAATTTTAATTCTCCGACGCATATTTATTTCCTCCGTGAACTTTTACTTGTTCACTTTTCACTTTTTTGCTAAACATTTATTCTCTTCTCATGCATATATCCATAACTTTTGATACAAATTTGCATTGCTATTGTTCGTTCTCTTTTCACGTTTAAAGTATTGAGAAAGAGGGAAAACGAGGATAAAAGTCACTCCTCCTTATCACGTTCTTTAAGAATTAATAAATGAAGTATATATTTCATATTTATTGATGTGTAGTTTCAATAGCCTTAAAAAATGATTTGAAAATAAGTAATTAATATAAAGAGTAAAATAAGACGAAAATTCCTTTCTCTTGATATGTTAACTTAGACAATTACTTTTATCCCCATTTTCCTTCTTTGTCAATGCTTTACTTATCTTACTCTCCTTTGCATTCTCTGATTATTATTTCTTTACATTTATAAAATGTATTGTGTCACGACCCGACTAGGGGCCGCGACGGGTACCCAGGGCTAACCACCGAGCACCACTCGTGTTATTACTTCCTGGGCTTATTAACAATCAATTATCCAATTCATGCTCGATTTATAAAAATAAATCGTTTCATTTAGAACAAAATACTTTTATACACATGAGCTCTTAGGCTAGCAAAACAATTCATATATACATATACATGCATAAAGATCCTGCCATAAAACCATACGACCCACATCGAGTATCTACGAGCCTCTATGAGATGACATCTACAATTGTACACAAAAGGATCATCATAGGCACCTCCGGGACAATGGGAAGTCAAGAAGGGGTTTGAGAGTGATAAATGTAGGAAGGGTTGAGGTTTAAGGAGGGTTTAGATTTCAAAATCATTATTTTCCTCAGACACAAAACAGTTCTCTACTTGGCACTCGTGGAACTGCGGATGTCCGGTTTAGGACATTTTAGTACTAGTTGTCATTGGCACTTGGCGCAGCATAATTCTAAATTTTTCTCGGGTATTTCGCGTTTAACTTGACATAAAAATATTACAGAAAGTATGCCGAGCAAGGATATGCAGCAGGGACAAAATTAAAGACCACATCTATCAAGGATAAAAATTAAAGACACCATTGCGTTTGAAGGACAATTCGTGCAAACTTGTTAGTACTACTAGTGCTGTTTACCGTCGGGCAATTTGCACGATTGCCTTTCTTTAGGGGTGTCTTTAATTTTGTCTTCGCCTAAAATATTCCGAGATTTTGGGTTCGAATCCCGGCTTAGTCATAAAAATAAAATAAAACTCGCAAGGCAAGATTTCGCGAAAAGCCTACCTTATGCGGAAGACCAACCTTAAGACATAACTAAAAATCTGCCGGATATATAAGGCCAACTTTTAGTTATGCCACATAAGTAACTTTAGTTATGCCTTAAGATAAATTTTGCCGCATAAAGCAAACTTTTTGCATAGTCTTGCCTTGCGAATTTCATTTTTTTTGACCGAAGACCCGAGAACCTTAGAAAATTTTCGGCCACCTTCAAAAATTAAGACCAGTGCCTTTGAAGGACAATCCGCGCAAAAAAATGTTTTCCGTCCCAAGTACGGCCTAGTGCTAACACCAAAAGGGTTTCATAAGAACCACTTCAAATACTCAATAAGAAAATAAACTGTAGACTTGTTTGAGCAAAGTCAGAGTTATACCCTTAAAAGAGTTTCATGGTCATTTCAAATTAGGGATTAAGCCAAAAAGTTACTATTAGTAATGTAAAGTTTAGAGCTTCACAGTCAAAATTTAAAAATATCGTTAGAAAGCAATTAAATTTTACCGGTGAACTACAATTAAAGTTTAACTTCGAATATAAAGTGCTTTATATCCTAAACCTTCTTTTCAGTGTCAAACGCTTCAACTTTTGTATCAAAATAAATGATATGCACATGTCAAATTACAAGAATTAAACATTATTTGGAGGAATATAAAAAAAAAAAAGTGATTATTGTTGTAAATATTAGTAACGGATATCCATTTAATATACTTGAAAACCATGAATAACTTGGTGACCAAGTATTCATGGCTTCCAAGCTATTATCATGTTTTTTGCCACCATTTTCCTCCTATAAATAGGAGGTCCATTAGATGAATTGAATGACAATAAAATATCTCTCTCTCTCTCTCCCCCCCCCCCCCCCCCCCCCCAACTTCTTTGGCTATATCTCTTGTGTCATGTACTTTTAATATTATTTTATAACTCGTTATCAGCACGAGATTCTACCTTGAACACTTATTTTAAAAAGATTAAGTGTTGCAAACCTACGGAAAAAGCAAAATATGTCAGGTAGTATCTTTCTTTTTATATTCACTTAGAGACCTTGTTTGAGTAGCTTACTTGATATGCTACTGCCGTTTAACAGGGTAAATATCTCAAAAGGTCATTAAACTTTAAGAAACTATGTAGTAAAATAATTAAATTTTGCTACATATTAATAAAATCACTCAACTTTGGCATGTTATCTCATAAAATCACTCAATTACATATGTCATTAAAAAATATGACATGACATGTGTCATGTAAACGTGGGCCCCACAATAAAATAAAATAAATCTATATCTTTATACCCACACCCATTCACCAACCCTTCATCCAAATCCACAATAAAATAAAATAAATCCATCTCTTTAGATGGGCGAATTCATAATTTAAACATCGTAAATTATAAAATGAGAAAGTGAATTTTGAAATATATAAACATGTATTTATTAAACTTGTTTTTTCACAAACATATAAATCAACGTTCAAAGCATTGGATTTTTATCGAACCTGCAAGTCCTTGATTAAATCCGACTGTGTCTATGAGTCAACATTTGTTATAATCAGTGGGGCTAATAACTCTTTGTTTTAGATGAAAAAACAACTTATTTTGATTAAATACATTGCCTGTATTCCCAATACTTCAAAGTCATATCGTCACTATTTTGCATCCTCTCCTCTTGGTTTTTGGCGGACTAGCTATGTGCAATTTTAAGTTGTTCTTTTTTTTTTTCTCTCTTTTTTTGTTTTTTCTCTTTTCATGTTTATCGGTTTCACTATTAACGAATTTTATTGGTGTTAAAATTAATGTAGATTAATTATGAAACTCTCGCCATCAAGATCTATATACATATTTGTTCAATTTTGTACTGACATTATGTCTTAGTTACACGGATGATTTGTTGTACCATAAGATAGATTATTGTCGTGCCCTTACAAACTTCAAGCACTAAAATAGTTTAAAATTGTTTTAATTTCAATGAATCAGCTGTGATTAGTGCTCTTCTTTTTTGTTTCAAAATTGTTATGTGTTGCTTAAATAATTTAGCATTTGAGTCGATGCTTTCACATAGAACTTTTGAAACCTACAAGAAGTTCTCCTTTTTCATAATCTTTTTTTACACCGTGCTGTACTTAATTAGACACTTGTCAAAACAAATAAAGTGTCTTTTATTTGTGTGTGTGTGAGAGAGAGAGATCAAAGTGATATTTTTCACTTATACTTCTCACAATATAAACTAAGTGAACTTTTTAACATTCTTAATTATCTTATGTGAAAATTTACAGTTTATGGTACTTTTTTACAGTTTTTTGTATAAATAAATCTTAATTTCAATATTTTATAATATTCATTGTCTATTATTGTGGAAAAATGGGTTTTGGATGAAGGGTTGGTGAGTAGGTGTGGGTATAAAGATATGAATTTATTTTATTTTATTGTGAGGCCCACGTCTACATGGCACAAAATAATTAATTAATATTGTCATGTCAAATTCTTTTAATGACATATGTAGTTGAGTGATTTTATGAGATAATAGGCCAAAGTTGAGTGATCTTATTGATATGTAGCAAAGTTCAATGACTTTACTACATAGTTTCTCAAAGTTCAATGACCTTTTGAGATATTTACCCCCGTTTAACAAAAACAGATTAAGATACGCATATTTGCGGCCATCAAAGTTTGCTATTCTAATCAATTTTCAAGTCTCTTTTAAAACTTTGGCATCTATTTTGCCATAAGCAAAATTGCTTTACGGAAAAGAAGTGTTTCTTGAAACTTCTCCAAGTCATATAAGGACTTTTGATGTGAAGAACAGTAATCGTTTTTCCTGTTATAACAAGTATTAGGTTCCTATGTGTTTTAATATTAAGAAACACCAAAGTAAGTACTTGTTACATATGTATTAATTAGACAGAGAAGTTGGCTTACTATTTCCTTTCTATGTTAACCAATATTTCGACTTGTTTTTCCTTATCCATGTATGAATATATATGGTGGAAAGGAGAATCACTCCAGGAGAGCATTAAGGCATGAGCACTTCCTTGCCTTACGCTTGGAATTGAAATCAAGACAAAAGTTCTTGGACGTAGGATGTGGAATTGAAAAACAGTAGAGAAATTGCTTGATTCAGCTCTACATCAATTACAAGTCTCACAATAATGAATATCAAATATCCAGGGGACAGGTAATGATTTTGATTATTGAATAACCGAAACTTAATTGATTCACTTGGTGGGTCGTGCCTAAAATTGTTCCCGAAGCAATCTAATGAGATGGCTTAATTATGATATTAATTTCATATTCGTTAAATGGCTAAGAATGAGATTTTACAAGAAATATAGGATCTCCAGAAGTGATAATATTTTCCAAGTCTCATTATGATTAAATTCATTTATGTCTATAACCACCGGAAGTGGTAATATTTTCATGGGCTTGTTGTAATTACAACTGAAGATGTGTTAGGGAAAAATTCTCTACATCATATGTATGTCTCGATTTGCTCCTGAAGTAGCAATATCTTAAAAAGGTTCAAAGCTATCCCGATTTGATATGCTTATGGCACGTTCAAATAATTATAATTCATTCCTGAAGAATGTAAACTTTTGAAAAAGGTTACAAATACATATCCATTTTCTGAAGTGAATGTGTCAGTATGTAGTAAAGCTTAGAAAAATGGGTGTGCGTTTAGTTATCGATATATCACAACTCATCTCTAGAAGAGATAGAATAACTAAAAGGAAATATTCTAAATATTCGATGATTTACTCTAAAGTAGTAAACTCAAAAATTTGCTCCCCGAGTAGCAAACTGTGAATTCTACTCCTGAAGTAGTAGAACTCTGAAGTTTACTCCTGAAGTAGTAAATAACTCTAAAATCTACTCCCGAAGTAGTAGAACTTTGAAACTTACTCTTAAAGGAGTAAGACTATAAATTTTACTCTCAAAGTAGTAAATCTTTAAACTTTACTCCCGAAGTAGTAAAACATTAAACTTTACTCCTGAAGTAGTAAAACTTTAAGCTTTATTCCCGAAGTGGTAAAACTTGAAAGGTTACTCTCGAAGCATTAAAACTCTGAAACTTTACTCCTGAAGCAGAAAGAATTAACAAAATATCTGAGAAATACTCTGAAGCAATGTCTTCTTGTGTTTGAGCAAAATAACGAGCCATTGATGAGCGTCGTATTTCAAGCACATTTGAATAATCAGGTTTCATTCCCCAAAGTGAATGAACAAATACCACAACTTATCTCCTGGAGAGATAAAATACAAGGAATGTATATGTTATTTTTGTGGTATGAAATTAAGACATAACAACATGTATCAGTCGTACGTAGAAACATCTTGAATAATTTTATTAACGTATCATTGTAAAGAAAAAGGAAGCAAAGTAAAATGCTTTCTACTATAACCACATTGATACATTATGGTTAGTTATTATTGATTTTCTTGAAGGAAATAACAATTAATGTATCTTTTACGAAGGATGTGATTATTATGTGGTTGACGCTTAGATACAAAATATTCAGTTAATGATGAATCTCCCTGAAGGAGATGTTTGAAATATTGAAGTTTAGAGTTCAATGTTTCTTTCGTGACACCAGTAGTATCTAACCAAATTTTCTTCTTGGTACCAGAAGCATCTAAAAAATATATGGTAATAGAAATTAATGATCAAAGGCTCCAAAAGAGTTAATTATTTATTTACAACTATCATGACACTAGCAGTGTCCAAATAATATCTGATTATGATAAATAAATTAAAGTCTCTTGAAGATGTTACACATGATAATACCATTCATCGTAGATCGTAATTGGTACGATCGGAACACTGTAGTGGACCTGAAGTTTACTAACAATAAAAATGGTTATCATATTGAGACTAAAAATGATTGGAATATTAAATATCTTCAAGTTACTACAGGTAAGAAGTACATATGTAAAATGTTACCCGAGCATGATGAGATCACATACCATTATAAACCAGAAGTTTATTGATACACAATTTCATGCAATAGTAAACCAGAAGTTTATTAAAATAAATAGCACTCGTCATGGTAAACTTGAAGTACGGGTACAGATAATTTTTCCAGTTGACAAGACCATTTGGTCGTCCTGATTTAAATCCGATGTGCTAATTGAGTATTAAAAACATATTGAAGAACTAGAAGATTCTTCAAGAATTTGTTTGTGTTGCTTGTTCTAATGATAAGTTGATTACACCAGCTTATGTTAGGACTGAATCCCTGAAATTCTGAAAAATATAAAATTTGAATGTGGGCCCCTTCACCTGCAATGTGATGTCTTAAATAGATGCATGTATGAGACGGTCACATGTATGTTTATTATCAACTGGCAGTTTGACATTTATGAAGTTGCTTGCTGAAAATAATTGAGTTGCAAGCACAATTTTCAGAATATGTAATCAAGACAATCATCTAGATAATGTTGGTTTATATCTAAGCTGATTTGGCATTAGATGCCTCCATAATATAGCTAAAACATTGCTTATGAGAACAGAGCTTCAGATTGGTCTGAGATATGATATATTGCATATAACAGCACTTGTATGCTTCAGATCAATAAATTTTGAAAAACTATCCCCTCATATTTGGTTCAGGGTCAGGAACTAGATATTTTCATCTTATAGCGTTTGATGTACGGTATATGATTAATGGATATACCATGATGCACACAGATGGATTTTCCCAAAGAAAATGGTGATATATGTCACTAACATAAGGGGGAAAGAATAAGCAGCTAAGAAATATATTGTGAATTATCATCAGTATGTTCCTCAGATAATTCAAGTCAAATGCTGGAAGCATATGCTGACCCAACTATTTCATATTTCATCAGCAAAATGCTCCTAAAGTCCCTGAAGGACAGAGTCTACATCATGCATGGAGCATGTTAGACCAATCGGTTTCAAATATAATAATCTTTGAAAAAGGGAGGAGCAAATGATCATAATAAGGAGGCAACGTGCTCTTGAAGAGCTACGACATAATACTTCATAAACCTTATGAAAGGTTCAGGTACCTGAAAATAATGAAGTGATGAGATTTCAGTAAGTTATGTCGAATTGCGAACCGATACAAATGATATATCGTCGACGATATCTTTGATACTATATAGCGTGCAATATAGTATAAGGCTGTGAGGATCAAAATTCTACGTCTCTTAAAGCATGTTGACATAGAAATAATTAGCAAGTGAAATGATGCATCTTGGTAAGCGATTGGACCTGTAGTCCACACATCAGACATCAGAAGATGTCACAATTTATATTGATGGAAGTTGTCACAGCCTATATGGCTTATTTGAAAAAAATTATATGAAAATTTCTGAAGGATTCAAAATGCCTGAAGCATATACAAATTCCTGGGAAACTTGTTTATAATCCTTAAATGGATTAAATGAATCAAGGTTGATATACTGAAATCGCCTTAATGTATATTCATTGACGAATGGTACAAATATACTATGTTTACCCTTGTCTCTTTATGATAGTCAAAATCTTTCATATGAATATTGTTGGAGCTCTTGAAGAGTTTACAAAAGCAGTACATTATCTGCTGAAAGAATTTGAAATAAGAAAATTGAATTGGTCCTGAAGTACCATATCTTTATGCAATTGATGCATTTATATATCTTGATATAACACTACTAAAAACTTAGCAAAATTCGACGGACAAAAAACCGACGGACTGCGTCGCTTTGAAAAAATGATTTCTATTTTTTTTTAATTAAAAAACCGACGGACAACGTCGGTTTTTTCCACAAAATTTTTTGAAATTATATTTCCGCCAAATTTTTTTTACAAAAACCGACGTCCCACGTAGGTTTTATTAAAAAAAATTAATTAATTAATTTTTTAAAAATATATTAAATAATTTATAATTCATTTTGTTTTGTAAAATATTAATAAACGATTTTTTTTTAAAGAAATCGACGGACTACGTCGGTTTTTAATTATTTATTTTTTTATCAAAGGCTGGTCAACATTTTAAAAAACCGACGGACCGCGTTGGTTCTTCCGTCCTGTTGGTTCTTCCGTCCTGTTTTTGTTTTTTTAACAAGATGATAGAAACGAGTTTGGCATATCATTTTCCATCTTCCTCAAAAAAAACCCACTTCTCTCTAAAATAAAAAACCCTAACCCACCGCCTACCCCCCTCTGCCCACGCCCGCCACCTACTGCTAGCTGCCGCCCACCCGCCGCTACCTACGCAGCCCAACCCCACCTACCCCAGCCCCGTTTTTAACAATTGTAATTTGAGGTAGTTTCTTTTAAATTAGGGCTTTTAAAATTCTTTCAATTTTAGTTTTATTTGTAGATTTTAGGCCTAATGTTAGTCTATTTAGCTTTGTTAAACATCATTTGTAATGTTATTAATGTTGAACTTGTGAAAAAATGTAAACTTTATTTGACTAGTTTACTTTTCATTTTTTGTTTTAGCTTGAGATTGTGCTATATTTTATGTTCATTGTCAATGTATTTGTGTTAGCTTAGTTATCATTGTTTGTAATATTATTGATGTTGAATTCGTGCAAAAATGTATACTTTATTTGACTAGTTTTTTTTTTTTGTTGGGATTGTGCTTTTTGTTAGAATCCATAAGTTAGTAGAATTTTTATTGAGCATTCAAAATTAGAATTGGTTGAGATTGTGCTTTTCAAAGTTAGAATTGTTAAGTTATAGTATTTCTATAACCTCAAAACTAAAGTGTAGACTTTATTTGACTAGATTTACTTTTCAATTTTTGAAATTGGTTGGGATTGTGCTTTTCAAAGTTATATTAAAGTTAGAATTCATAAGTTATTAAAGTTATAATTGTTATTGAGAATTCAAAGTTAGAATTGGTTAGGATTACGCTTTTCAAGTTTAGAATGTTAAGTTATAATATTTCTATAACCTCAAAACTAAAATGTAGACTTTATTTGGCTAGATTTACTTTTCAATTTTTAGAATTGGTTGGGATTGTGCTTTTCAAAATTATATTGAAGTTATAATCCATAAGTTGTTAAAGTTAGAATCCATAAGTTGTTAAAGTTAGAATTGTTATTGAGAATTGAAAGTTAGAGTTAGTTGATGTTGTGCTTTCTTAAATTATTGTTAAATTTGTGAAAAAATGTAAACTTTATTTGACTAGTTTACTTTTCATATATATATATATATATATATATATATATATATATTTGCTTGAGATTGTGCTATTTTTTATGTTCATTGTCAATGTATTTGTGTTAGCTTAGTTAGAATTGGTTGGGATTGTGCTTTTTCAAGTTATATTAAAGTTAGAATCCATAAGTTATTAAAGTTAGAATTGTTATTGCGAATTCAAAGTTAGAATTGATTGTGATTGTGCTTTTCAAAGTTAGAATTGTTAAGTCATAATATTTCTATAACCTCTAAACTAAAATGTAGACTTTATTTAACTAGATTTACTTTTCAATTTTTAGAATTAAAGTTAGAATCCATAAGTTATTAAAGTTAGAATTGTTATTGAGAATTGAAAGTTAGAATTAGTTGGGACTGTGCTTTTAAAAATTATATTAAAGTTAGAATCCATAAGTTATTAAAGTTAGAATTGCTATTGAGAATTCAAAGTTATAATTGGTTGGGATTGTGCTTTTAAAAATTATTGATGTTGAATTTGTGAAAAAATGTAAACTTTATTTGACTAGTTTACTTTTCATAAACTTTATATATATATATGCTTGAGATTGTGCTATTTTTTATGTTCATTGTCAATGTATTTGTGTTAGCTTAGTTAGAATTGGTTGGGATTGTGCTTTTCCAAGTTATATTAAAGTTAGAATCCATAAGTTGTTAAAGTTAGAATTGTTATTGAGAATTCAAAGTTAGAATTGGCTGTGATTGTGCTTTTCAAAGTTAGAATTGTTAAATCATAATATTTCTATAACCTCAAAACTAAAATGTAGACTTTATTTGGCTAGATTTATTTTCAATTTTTAGAATTGGTTGGGATTGTGCTTTTCAAAGTTATATTGAAGTTATAATCATAAGTTGTTAAAGTTAGAATCCATAAGTTATTAAAGTTAGAATTGTTATTGAGAATTGAAAGTTAGAATTGGTTGGCATTGTGCTTTTAAAAGTTATATTAAAGTTAGAATCCATAAGTTATTAAAGTTAGATTTGTTATTGAGAATTCAAAGTTAGAATGGGTTGGGATTGTGCTTTTAAAAGTTATATTAAAGTTAGAATCCATAAGTTATTAAAGTTAGAATTGTTATTGAGAATTCAAAGTTAGAATTGGTTGGGATTGTGTTTTCTTAAGTTATATTTTAAGTTAGAATTCTTAAGTTAAAATATATTTCTATAACCTCAATAATTTGTGGGTATATTTTTGTAAATGGATCGTATGTGGGTGTATAATATAAATAATAGTGATCGTGTGGGTGTACTCGATGAATTTGTTGGCAAGTTTACACACATGCAATGTCACTTCACCCTTTTTAAAATGAAGGGGTAATTAGATGTGCTTGTTCTCGTTTCCGGTGTAAGAAGTATTTGAAACCGGAAGCAGTTAGGGTTCATTTATATAGTCGTGGGGCTTATGTTTTAGTTTGGATTTCATAATGGACTTATGTTTTATGCTTTATGGACTTATGTTAAAACTATGTAGAACTAGTTAATGGTACTTTTGGTTGGACATTTAAATATTTTTGAACTTTGAAGGTCTATTTAGATAGTATTTAATGTGTTTAGATAGTGTTTGATGTGTTTGATTGTTACTTATAGTGATTTTATGTGTTGTAGCTCTTTTAGAATTGATTTGGAGCATTTTAATGCTAGTTTTGAGCAGCTTTTGGTAATGGTTTTTGAGCAGGTGTGGCTGCAGAAAATGCAGCAATTGCATGCAGGAAATTTTTCAGAAAACCAACGCAGTCCATCGCTTTTCTAGAAATTAATTTTGGAAATTTTTCAGAAAACCGACTCAGTCCGTCGATTTTCTGGAAATTAATTCTTAAAATTTTCAAGATAACCGACGGACAGAAAACCGACACAGTGTCGGTTTTTTATTTAAAATAAAAAATAAAAATAAAAAACTGACGCACTGCATCGGTTTTTTCATAAAATTTATATTTTTTTATTAAGATAAAAAATCAGAAATTAAAAAAACTGACTCAGTCCGTCGATTTTTTTAATTTTTTTAAATTATTGGATAAAAACCGACGGACCACGTAAGCGACACAGTCCGTCTCAAAAAACCGACGCGGTCCCTCAGTTTTCAAAAAGCGAGGCGATGTAAACCGACGGACCGTAAAGGGTCGGTTTCCCGTCGATTTCATTGAAAAAACCGATGCGGTCCGTCGATTTTTTTTGGTCGGTTTTTGGCAGTTTTTTAGTAGTGTAACTACGAGCATGATATAATTTACTCCTATATGGAGATGTTGAAATAAGATCAATTGCATACTGCTAATGAAAGTGTGGCATGCATGTGTTTATCCTAACAAATATGGTCAAGTGTTTTGGATAGACAGGACATTCATCTGATCGACATAAGAGTTCGATCCAAATATGTCATCTCTTTCCATGAAGGATTTCTGTCAAACCATGTTGTTTTACATGACAGTCGAATTATAAAAAGACAACAACGGTTTATGAAGCAAGTCAAGAAAGTACTTGACAATGATGTAACTCTATCTAAGGAATGAAGATGTAGATGATCAACTAGTTCGTCAAATGCTCATTTGACAGATCTGATCACAAAGGCTCTACCAACCTCAACATATGATAAGTTGGTATACAAGATCGGAGTACATTATCTTCAATAATGGTGATATTGATGTGCAACAAATCCGTTCAAGTGACAATCCTGCAAATTTGCTCACTAAATCTTTGCCAACTTCAACTCTTAAGAAGATGATATTCAAGATTGGAATGCGAAGACTCCGACATCTGAATTTTAGTCTTCGTCAGGGGGAGTGAAATACGTGTTGTACTCTTTTTCCCTTAACCAAAGTTTTGTCCCATTGAGTTTTCTTTGTAAGATTTTTAGTGAGGCAGCTCTCAAAGCGTATTACTAGATATGTGTACTCTTTTGCCTTCATTAAGACTTTTTCCCATAGGGTTTTTCCTAATAAGATTTTAACGAGGCGCATCATCTATTAATGGACATTCAAGGGGGAGTGTTGTAAATATTAGTAATGGATATTCATTTAATATACTTGAAAACCATGAATAACTTGGTGACCAAGTATTCATGGCCTCCAAGCTATTATCATGTTTTTGGCCACCATTTTCCTCCTATAATAGGAGGTTCATTAGATGAATTGAATGACAATAAAATCTCTCTCTCTCTCTCTCTCCCAACTTCTTTGACTATATCTCTTGTGTCGTGTACTTTTAATATTATTTTATAACAATTATATGCTTTGTGTACATGTCCTCTTTTTTTTTGTCCACTTTTGTTATTGAGTGGTTACGCTAAAGGTCTTAAAGCAATGATCATCATCAACTCTCGAGATTTATATTGATAAATAATTTTCCACATTTATTGCTTCACAAAATAAACTTACTTCCAAAACAATAGTGAATTTTACCGCCTTTTTGGGGGGGTCATATGTTGCAGAAGGACCATAACATTTGAAAGTAAGTTTAGGCATTCAAATGAAAAGCTCCAAGACTGCTAACTGATTAAATGCAAAAGGCATATGAAAGTGCTATTGAAGGAACCAAACAAAAGAAAACTATTTCAAGGGTTTATTTAACAGCCATGTAAATTATCAAGATTTTTCTCATGTCCTCCCCCAAAATTTGAGCTTATTGAAGAAAAAGCTCTCAGTAAGAAGCGTTTTAGTAGACCTATTAGCGCGATTTCTGATAAGTCAAGTACTCTCAAGTTAATAAATTCCGAATACCGGACATGTAAAAGAAAGAAAAAGAAAAAAAAAAGAATCAGAGAGCATAGCGTCTGCCTTTTCCTAAGATCAAAATATCCACTCCCACTCAGGCGAGGCAATTGCAACTGATCATTTTTTGTGAAGTGGCAAGTTGCAATATCATTTTACAAAACAAAGGTTAAAAAAAAAAAAAAAACTAAAGATAATACTTTGAGAAAGAGTAGGGATCTAGTAGCTCAGTGGCTACCCACATTGTAATCCCCTCCCCATTTCCCCTTTCCCTACCCCCTATGTAATAAAAACAATTTTTTTTAAAAAAAAAAAAAAATACTCAGAGAACCATACAGCACTTGACCATATTACACTTACAAAATTCAATGGTATCATATCGACACACATGTAAGACTACAAGCTATGGTGAGCTACTGAAAAGCTATCAATACATTGCTGTAATCGACATCAGATTAACAAAGCATCGTCAACCACATGCAGTTGCTTTAGTGTTTGCTCTGGCACCAAACAGGATGGGAAGTATTGAGTGCTAAGACTCGGCCTATTCTGTTCATGACCTGTAACTATTGTACGCTCCTCCTGCACCGAATGATGATCCATAGCCACTGCCATATTGCTGTCCGCCGTATGAAGATGAGGGGTAGGACCCACTGCCTAGGTTAGAGTAAGAAGACTGCCTCGAGCCTGTATCTAACTGGCCATAACTGCTCGGAAGTGATTCTTTGTGGCCACCCATAAATTCCTATAATGAGGATTCATTCATCAGTTGCTTTGCAATTCGGAAGAATACTGTGGAACCCCTCAATTGCATATTATTTAGAAATTATTACATATTTACTCCGCTCCAAAAAATAATCGCCAGTTAATGTATATGCGTTGTATACTAAGTATAAATATACATATGATATACATAGCCAGTGTATAGGTTTTGTATATTTTGGCTAGCGCCCGTAATTAATTTTGGTCAACGGGCCAAAAATGCAAAAAGCCCTATTATTTACAGGTTTTAAATGCATGCATAAAATATGTGTGGAGTATTTACATATCAATTTGATGTCTTTTTGATATTTTCTTCATAAAGAGGAAATTGAGATTTACCTGCATAAGTTGCTGGGCTGTCTGAACTTGTGATGACGACCCTTTTATTTCCACCGTGATTTCATCAGCTAAGCCCCTACTTTCTTGAACTGTAAGAATGGCACCACTAGTACGTTGTATATAAGCAATATTAGCTCCCCCAATGCCAATGATATCTTTTGCAAAAGCTAGTGGTATTTTCATTTGAACGGTTTGGGAAATCTGGAAGGAAAAACAAGATAAGGTCACCAAAGAATAGTATATTGTTTTTGACATAACAGAGTAACATCTCACACATTGAAGAAAACTTGAATTTAGCATAAGTAGCCGGTAGAGAGTAATTATGATTTTACAGATCTAGGCTTTTTAGACCAGAAAACATATGCAACTAATCACAACTTACGACCCCAGTTAAGACAACATACTACTACATATACTCAACTTATAATGATTGGAAAGTGTAGCAAAGAAAATTACTAATTTGCTAGCAATTCATCCTTCCGAATAAAACCATAAAAGTCACCATCAGTGTGTATTTATCTTTTGGATTGTAAAAATGTCACTATTCATCTTATTAGTTTAAGTAGGCGTTTCGCCAAAGTAAATATTTTCACTTTATTTGGAACTTTGAAGTTAGATTTTTTTTATTTTTTTTTTTTACATGGGAACCCGAGTTGTGTTTGGTTATAGGTTTTGAAAAGAATGTTTGGTTGTTAGAATGACTTAACTTGAGTTTGCTTATTTTGAACAAGAATTACAAAAAAAACACCGGAAAGAAAAAGGGTGCTAAGAATAATTTCCCAAGAAAGTCAAACAACAGAAGTAGAAAAAAAAGTGCATATTATAATAAACATGGAAAGGAATCTATTCACAAAAAGAAGCTACGTCGATGCAAACATCCAAGACATTATCAGTTTATCTTTTTTTTCTTTTCTCTTTATTTATTTATTTTTTATTTTTTTAAAATAATCGTGATGAGAGGTACGGTAGAGAGATTGTTACCAATAGACCCTCGGCTCAAAAAATCGTTTTTCAGAACACGTTTGAAGATAAGATGAAAGAGAAAGATTACTTTCCTACAAAAACTTTAATGTTTCGCTTTACTTTCAACACTTCACACAAACTAAAATAATGAGTTAACTTGAGTTCTTTTCTTTTTACTTTGACGAACAATTACTAAAAGATCATGCAAAGAAAGATGGTGCTGAGATTCTTTTCCCTAGAAAGTCAATAGCAATTGCGCGCTGTACAAAGATAAGCGCTTATTTGTACAGCGCTCATCATTATAAACACGGAGAGGAATCTATTCAAATAAAAGAGCTATAGGAATGCAAATGTTCAGGACTTCATCAATTTAGCTAGAATTGGCACCAGATGGGAAATCGAAAGTTGCTATAACAATGACCGGAAACACAATGCTCAGGGGAGAAGAGGGACTCACTGCCTGACTTTACTACCCCGACAAAAAGGAAGAAAAGAGGACCTCTTGAAAAAGCGAGTGAAAATTCAATGATCAACAGAGGTACTTATACTTGGACAAGATGCCATAAAGAAAAGACCAGATTAGGATTCTTTTGGAACAGAAATTTGATGTCCAAAGGAAGAATCTAATATCCACACACTAATACCACAACGAAAAAAGACAACAAAAGATTTTGAAAACTGTTTTTTTGAAAAGTCGCCAAAGAGCCAGTGCCACAGGCCCACAGGAAAAGTCACCGAAAAAAGTGAGAGATAAGAATAACTTATTAAAAGCAAATACTAATTAAGTCTCCATAAAGATTGTATAAATTATAGGAGGTCACGGGTTCGAACCGTGGAAACAGCCTCTTGCAGAAATGCAAGGTAAGGCTGCGTACAATAGACCCTTGTGGTCCGGCCCTTCCCCGGACCCCGCACATAGCGGGAGCTTAGTGTACCGGGCTGCCCTTTTTTTAAAAATTGTATAAACTATCATACCATGTGTATGTTTTTGGTTAAAAACATACACAACAGCTCCATAATGTAAAGTCAAATGCTAAAGCCACAAACCTGAGTAATAACAGAATTCCCAACACGACCACCACCTGAAGTGCGAGTTCCAGAAAGTGCAGGATCTTGTCCATACAATGAAAGTCCAGGGTCTTTCCCATACAGTGAAAGTCCAGCAGGATGATAGTGTGAGTCCAGCTGGCTTTCGCGTTCAGAAAATTGAGAATCCCTCTTTTGTTGGAGGTGGATAATCACCAAGTCCTTGTCGAGGAGGATAATCACCAAGTCCTTGTCGCCGAGGATAATCACCAAGTCCTTGTCGCGGAGGATAATCACCAAGTTCCGCTCGTGAGGTGCTAAGCATCGTCCTCTCAGACCAGGGCTCAGATTCACGCTCCTGAACGGCAGGTGCATTGTACTGCGGAAAGAACAAGGTTAACAAGGATAAGCACATCAAAGAACATTGATATCCTAACACTGACAAAAGAAACAGACATAAACTTACGCTCTTTTCAAACAAAGGAAGAACGCTATGATCCACCAAGAACTTTCTGAGGTGCCCAATCACTGATTCTAAAGCTTTAAGAAACTTAAGAGCTTCACCTTGAATTTCCACAACTTTCTCATCCGGAGTCGCATAGATTGACATCTCATCTGCGTACAGAGATTAAAGCAAACCCTAGTAACTTACTAATTCTAGTAACTAAAGCAGTAATAGAATAAAGACTGCAAAGAAATACCATTGGAAAGAACTCGAATGGAGGCACCAATGTTTTGCTGGATAGGCTTGATTAAAGACCCTTGCTTTCCTATTAAGTTCACAGCTTGTGTTGATGCTACAAGTAGTCTGATGGAGCAGAATGCAGCCCCAGCAGCCCCAGCCCACAGGTAAGTCGCCATCACCTTCACCTTCAGACAGTCCACTGACACGTTTGAATATTCTTATTACAGCATCCATCGCAGGGGATAATGCTGCCTCGGGTTCTTCTTTCCCCGATATTAGATTATGGAGACTGTCATAAAGACTACTTTATCAAAGAGAGGGCAGAACAGAATAAGGAGGTCGGAAGCCTTCACAACAGCAAATGTTGAATAATGATAGCTGGAAGGAATGATAGCCAATGAAGCATCTTAAGAGTGAGAAACGAAGAATAAAATGCAAACTTCACAAGAAAATAATTAACAATCACCTTTCCCCTTTCAATTAGTCCTATTACAGGGGATAGACAGTAATTTTTAAATCTAAAACATACGTCTGTCACACATATCTTCAACCCCTTAATTGTTCCACACCACTAGCCCCTTAAAGTAATAAAGAGAAAACACAAAAGGTCAATAATTCTTTTTTTAACAAGTACAAAAGGTCAATAAAACCTTTTTTAATAAGTACAAAAGATCAATGCGCACCCGAAGGGTAGCGGCTGCGGGTTCCCATGTCATCAAAAAAAAAAAAAACAATAATCTTTCTTGTAGCTCAAGCGGCATCCCAAATATGCTGCAAGAAACCGATTTCTTTTGAGCTTGGAACTAATTTATGGTGGTACATATGTAAGATATGTAAGAATTTGTTTCATGCGCAAAAGTTCAGTCATCTCCTTAAAACCAAGCTGTATTCCATGTCATGACACGTGTTTGCACTAAACAAGTCATGACAGAACTTTTGGTACTCCTATGTGAAGACTTGTTATTCCTTTTTTTGAAAACTCAATACTTCTTGAAGTCGGAAGGGATAATTAGAAGGAAGCAAGACTCTGAGGTGATGGTCCAGTAGTACCAGCTGCTTGTACCACAAAAACGCCAGCTTTTACTGCTGACAGCAAGGCCATGTCTATCGGATTAAAGAAACTCACCAAACCAGGAGGACGTCTGTTTGGAGTGATTGATAAATTGATTATGTCCGACTATGTCCACACCATCCTGGACTACCTATAAATTGTAAACAGACAAGTATCAGCGCTGAGGAATTATATTTTTCAGCTTTCTCTTTTTCTTCTGTGAAATAGCAGTAAATGCGTCCTAAACATGACGGAAAAATGAATAAACTTGACCTGCTTTCCATTCTATTCTAGTCCCAAATATTAGACCTATTTCTGTAAATTAAACGTTTTTCACCTTCCAACAATTCAAATCTAAACTAGTAGTATATGCTACTCCTACTATTTTATGGTACTGTAACTTGATGTGACATTTTCCCAACATCCGCAGTATTTCTTTCTCCTTTCCCAACCTTCTCTTTATTCTTTTCCTTTGAAAGTTCTCCACTCTCAATGAAAACCTACTTGTCTGCACATTTACATTCAGGCCCACAAGATACATACGACAAATAGCTTATAGAAGGGATGGAAAAAAAACTAATGCATAAGTTGATTGCAAAACTACACTAAGTTATTTGTGATGAATAGCTACATTGTTGGAAGCTCTTCTGCATGTAAAGGGTATCACCTCTGAGGTTGATCTTGGTAAATCAAACATGAAAATAAAAATTAACTTTAGATTTGTTACTGTGAATGGAGAGCCATTTCACTAGCATTTCCAAAAGTTATGTCCAGCTACAATAACGGGGATCCCATAGTTCCCTGCCGCAATAGGAGTTGTATGCCTGTTTAATTAGAAAACTCAAGGCACTTGGTTGCAGATGCCATTTTCAGTAACTTAAAGTTTGCTGTAAAGACAACTGAATTCTCAAACATAACAAATGATGATATCAAGAAAGGTTCAAATCAAACAAGGTCCTTTCTTTTCTTTCCATTGCTTATCTTTTTTCTGTGTGATTTTTGGAACCTTGAAAATCAAAGCCCGGCTGTTCAATTACAAATTATTAATCAGAAAAAATAATTTGATATCAGTAAGGTTTCATTACGACTAACAAAAGAAGAAATTTACATATCCTAAAAGAGGCATCAGAGAGGCCTTGATCAAAAAGTGCTAGTCTGGGTAGGCCTATTAGTTTCCACCTTTTTTTTTTTATTGATAAAGTAGGCCTGAGATCCCCGCAAGGGTGGCTCAGTTGGTTGAGCATGGGACTTTCATAATGGAGGTCTTAGGTTCGAAACCCCCTGCCTACGACAGCAGGGGATTTGCCTTCTAGGTCGAGCTCATTGCACGGGGCTTGCCTAGTCCGGGTTACCTCTCCTGTGTGGTTTGCGAGCTATTGCACAAGAGCTGGTTTTACCCTGCGCGCACCCAAAGGGTAGCGGCTGCGGGTTCGCATGCCATCAAAAAAAAAAAGGTGGGCCTGACATACGGTCAGTGAGGATTCATAGAGCCAACCCCAACTTGTTTGGAACTGGGGCGTACTTGTTTTTGTTATTGTTTATAAAGTAGGACTAAAGTTTCATATCATTGTCATGTATGTATTTGAAGATGAAGGCAGTTACTAAAGTTGAACAACAGAATTTTGGGGTTCCCACAATTTTAACTTTGGCTAAGAGATTATTTTAGAGGTTTAAGCAAAAGTTCCGGTTGCAAGATCCGGATGGAAATCTACAGTGCACATGGGACTTGAATATCGAAAAAAAATAAAAATACTGTAACTTATGCTCCAGAAATGAAAAAAACATACTTTTCATTTTTCAAAGCACACAGATAACTCGGGCTGTTTTCACAGCATCAGCATAAATATTTCAATCAGTTCTTCAGGAATCTTCATCGAGAACGACGGAAAATAAGTCTGGAATATCATGGACTGCTTTCCAAGGCATCAGATTCTGGTGTATAACCATGCTCACACAATCGAGCAGTTAAAGAATTCAATCCAGCATAAATAAGGTTGCCTTCGGGATGTGACTTATCAGCAGTGATAAAGACATGGACACCATTATGAAGTTCAATCCAACTGCAACCAGGTGTCTTCCTTACATTTCGTAGCTTCATTGCATCTCGTACCTCTAATACCTCTTCATAGCGACCAGTCTGTCCATAAACATTTGATAATATGACATAACTTCCACAATGCTCTGGTTCAAGATCAAGTACCTGATTAACAGCAACCTCAGCTAGATCGGAATTACCGTGGAGACGGCAGGCAGCCAAGAATGCTCTCCATACTACAGAATTGGCCTTAATGGGCATTGTTAATAACAACTCATAAGCAGCTTCAAGCTGCCCAGCACGACCTAGCATGTCAATCACAGAGGTGTAATGTTCAATAGAAGGCACAACGCCGTACTTCGGCTGCATTTGTGCAAGAAATTCTCTCCCCTGTTTTACAAGGCCTGAATGGCTGCAAGCCGACAAAACCCCAACAAACGTGACATCGTCAGGCCTCAATTCTGCCTTACACATATCACAAAACAATTCTAACGCCTTGACGCCGAATCCATGCATGCCATACCCCTTAATCATAATGTTCCACGACGCTACATCTTTGAAATTCATCGTATCAAAGATCAGCTGAGCTTCACGCATGCTTCCACATTTGGCATACATGTCCAAAATTGCATTGTCAATGTAAGTATCATTGTATTCTTTGTCAGCAGCATCTTTCCTCAGACCGTTAACTATCATGTATGCATGCATCTCCCTACCATGCCTCAATGCAGCTAAATGAGCACAAGCCGGAAGTGTAGTGGTGACAGACACCAAATCAGGACGAACTCCAGCGGACAACATCCTTTTGAAAACCCTCAGTGTTCCCTCGTGATCACCACATTGTTCATGCACACAAATTATCGAGTTCCATGAAAATATATCCTTATCATACATCATCTCAAAAACCTCGAAAGCATCAGCAACACAACTACATTTACCATACATGTCTATTAATGCATTTGAAATAGCAACCCCCAAATCAAATCCCATTTTTATCACAAACCCATGTATCACCTTTCCATTATAAAATTGCCCATAATTTGCCAGAGCTGAAAGTACGCCCGTTATGCTAAACTTGTTCGGAACAACCCCATCCTCAATCATCCACCTAAAAACCATCAAAGCACTACCAAACTCACCTGTTTGTGCATAGCCATTTATCATGGCATTCCAGAGCACAACATCTTCCCTCTCCGGTAAATCCTCAAACACATCTAACGCAAAATCCACCAACCCATACATCAAATAACTATGCAACAACGCACTACCGATGAACAAATCATCCTCTAGCCCGAGTTTAAAAACCAACGCGTGAATCTTTTTCACGTCTACTTCATTTATACAAGCCTTAAGCACACAAGGGAAAGTGAATTTATCAGGCATGACACCAACTACCCTCATTTGGAAATAGAATTCAAAAACTCTTTTAGGCAAGTCATTGGCAATTAACCCTGCTATTATAGCATTATAAGCAAACACATTATGATCAAGTGGTGAAGTAAAGAATACCGATAACGCATTGGATATGGAGTTGCATTTCGAGTACATGTTAATAAGGCTAGTAGTAGGCATTGGAGATAAATTCAAATGGCCACATCTAAGCATATGGCAATGGATTTGTTTCCCTCCTATGATGTTTTTTTCATTAGCACTTGATTGAAGTGATACAATTAAAGTCTTGATATCAAAAGACTTGTAAGCAATGGATGAAAAACTGATTGAATATTGGCATTGTGCTTTAAATATTGACAAAGACTTCATAAGGAAGATTCTTTGGCTCATTTAGGAGTGAAAGAGAATAGAGATAATGGTCAAAAAACACACCTGAACTGTCAGTTTTTTGCGAGTTTCCTACCTGAACTTTATTTCCTACCTGAACTATCACCAGCTATTTATTAAAAAACACCTATAAAAGAAAATTATGCAAACATGGGTATTAGAATTTATTAATTTTCTTTAAACCCTTTTTTTTTTTTAATCTCAGCCTATTTTTCTGTATGTAATTTGTGAAAAAGTAACAATCTTTACCATGAATGAAGCTGA
This sequence comes from Lycium barbarum, assembly GCF_019175385.1. Classification (NCBI taxonomy): domain Eukaryota; kingdom Viridiplantae; phylum Streptophyta; class Magnoliopsida; order Solanales; family Solanaceae; genus Lycium; species Lycium barbarum. The sequence continues at coordinate 15,220,406 of NC_083343.1, forward strand.
AACTCCTGATACATTCTGAGAAATAGAGAAAACCCAAGAACAATGATATTTTAATTAGTCAAGAGAGTGAGAAAAAAGGGTAGATATGGTAAATGGGTGAAGGAAACAAAAAAAGAAAAATAAGAATCAAAATGGGTATTAGAATTAATTAAGTGTTTTTCTTTATACCCTTTTTGTATCTCAACCTATTTTCTATACTTGTGTATGTAATTAGTGAAAAAGAAACATTATTTTTACAGGAATGAAGTTGAAACTCATGATATAATTTGAGGAAATCCAAGAACTTTGATGTTTTAATTAGTGAAGAAAGTGTAGAGATATTAAATGGGTGAAAGGAAAAAAGAGAAAACAAGAATTAAAATGGGTGTTGAATATTACTTGCCATTGAATGAAGAGGATGAATGAATTATATCATAAAATTCACTAACTTTGTTGTTGGTTTGAATTTCCCAGGGAAGTTAGAAGGAGGGTCATAAATCTAGCAAGGCTTGAATGGGAGGTTTTAGGAGGGTTTAGATGAGAAATTTCACTTTGTGTGAGTTATGCCAGCTAATACTTGAGTGAGGGACGTCCATGTATCAAAATCTTTACTCCTTGGATTTTTTTTTTTTTTTTAGGGATATTTATTATTTATAATTTTTTTATATATTTATTAAATATTTTAAATTATTAATTATGATAGCTTATAGTAATTTTTACTTCAGAATGTCAAAATTAAAAAGTTTGGTATTTTCACATAATGTTACTGTAACTGTACTTGGCACTCGTGGAACTGCACGAAGTCCAGTTTAGGACATTTTAGTACAAGTGGAGTTTGCCGGCTCAATGCTAACACCAAAAATTACATTTTCAACTTTTTTTTTTTACCCATTTCTTACTATTTGTTTAATTTTGTACCTCATAAATATTGAGAAGGGGTTTTGATGAGAATCACTTCAAATACTTAAATAAGAAATAATTTGAAGACTTTTTGTGCAAATTCAGAATTATACTCCCTCCATCTCAAATTATTTGTCGTGGTTATTAAAATTAGTTATAGTTTTAGAAGTTCAAGGCAATTAATTAATTTTTCTATTTTATTTTCAGTAGAATTTTGTCATTAATGGAAGATGACACATAAAAAGAATAAACATTTAATAGAGAGAGATTATAACATAGATATAAATAAGGATAAAAGTAGTCAAATATCACTCCTAATTAATATTTCTCAAGGGGTTTGTAATAAATAAAAAAATGATAGATAATTTGAGAAAGAGAGAGTACCTTAAAAGAGTTTCAAGGTCGATTCTGATTAGGGATTAAGCCAAAAAAAAGTTACTATGACTAATTTAACGTTTAGAGGTAATAGTCAAAATTTTAAAAATATTGGTTCAAAAGCAATTAAAGATTACCCCTGAAGTCAAATTAAAGCTCAACTTCAAATATAAAAAGTGCTTTCCTAAACCTTCTTTTCAGTGTCAAACGCCTAAACTATTGTATCAAAATAAAATGATATGTACATGTCAAATTAGGAGAACTAATCATTAGTTGAAGGAATAAAATATCGAGTATATGCTTTGTGTACAAGTCCTCTTTTTGTGCGATGAAAAATTACAATAGCAAGCTTCTCACTGCCAGAAAGCCTTAAAACAATGACCGTCATCAACTAACTCTCGAAGTTCATATTGATCAATAATCGCATCTATTACTTCACAAAAAAAACTCACTTTAACTCCAAAACAATACTGCATTTTACTTCTTTTTGGGTTATATGTTGGAGAATGAAATGAAAAGCTTCTTGACTATCTAAATGCAAAAGGCATATGAAAGTGCTACTTAAGGAATCAAACGGAAGAAAAATATTTCAAGGGTTTATCTAACAGCCACGTAAATTATAAAGATTTTCTCATGTTCACCAAATATTTTGAGCTAACTGAAGGAGGGGGGTTGGGTTGTGTGTGTGTGTGGGGGGGGGGGGGGGGGGGGGGGGACTGAGCTTATGAAAGAAAAGATCTAAGTAAGAAGCTTTTTATCCCTCCGTAGACCTACTAATTTTAGTGTACATGTATTGCATGTGCAAACTAAGTTAATAAGAATTTATATTAAAAAAAGATAATCATGAAAAATAGCTTAAAATAGATGTTAACATTCATTTGAATGACAAAAATAAATATTATTACATAGACACAATAATTGAATTCAAGGTACTATATATATTTTTCTAATTTTAACTATGTAAGTTATACTATATCATATGTAATTATAAATATATTGAAGTATGGTATATTAATAATACGTTATCTTGCATCTCACGTAATATCTCTTCTAGCCTTTTGGCCAAGCTTCTAAAAACAGTTTATTTTAAAAAGTATTTTTTTCAAAAATACATTTCAAAAAAATACTTTTGGCTAAAAGCAGTTTGTGTTTGGCTAATTAATTTAAAAAGTATTTTTGAGCAGCAATTAGTATTTGACCAAGCTTTTAAAAATGGGCATTTTACATAAATAGCAAACATTTGGGGTTTAATCAAACTGCATAGCTAATGTTTCAATATTTACGTTCTGTAGCAAATCAGTCTAGCTTCCACATGTGTATTCATTTTTTTTTTTTAGCTGTATTCATGAACACAACAATTTTTTTTCACTGTATTCATGAAATAACTATCTGTATTCATAAATTGGCTTGTTGTATTCATGAATACAACGAGTAAAAACTGAATACATATACACCAATAATTACATAAATACATCATATTTCGGGTATGTATACAACAAATACAGGCGAAAAATACAGTATAAAACATTCATACACCAAAATATTAACAAAGATGCCATATTTTCCGGTATGTATACAACAAATACAAGCGAAAAACATTGTATACACGATAAATATACAACAAAATAAAGCGAAAATCTGGATTTTTTCCAGATCTGACAGGAAAAAATTCCGGCGAATCCAGATCTAATCGGAAAAAATTCCGGCGAATACAGATCTGACCGGAAAAAAATTTCGGTGAATACAGCGAAAATCTGGACATCTTTTTCCCGACGTAGATTTGAGTTTTTTTTCTTCATAGATCTTAGTTTTTTTTCTTTTTGCTTCCAACAATGCTCAGATCTGTTGTATCTGTTGTATTCCGACGACATTTTGGCATTTTGGCATTTTCACCGGAGAAGATGCATGGCATTTTCGCCGGAGCAGTGGAAAAAAAGGCACGGCATTTTCGCCGGAGCTCCGACGGCGGTGGTCACCAGCGGCGGAGCAGTGGGGAGAAGAGGGGGGAGAGAAATGGGAGGGATGGATTGGAAGTGAACAGTGGGATAGGTATTCTATTTTGTGTGTATATATACATATAGTTACTAAATGGTATTTAATACACAAATGTTTGCTATGAGAAGTAATTAAGTTAAACTAAATGTCAATACCCACTATATGTTTGTTATATCATGTAGTTATCCCTTTAAAAAAAAATGTTTCTATATGTATTTTTCTCAAAAGTGCTTTTGACAAAAGCTATTTTTTTAGCTTCTGAAAAACTGTTTCTGCTACTCCCCAAAAGTACTTATTTTCTCCCAAAAGCTTGGCCAAACACCTCACTTTTTTTAAAATAAGCACTTATCGAAAAAATAAATATTTTTGGAGAAAAAATAAACTTGGCCAAACAGGCTATTCATCTTCATGTTTTTGGCATGATATCTGATTAGTCATCTACTCTCAAGTTAGTAAGTTCCAAATACCGGAAACCTTAAGGGAAAAAACAAAGAGCATAACGTCCACCTTACAAAGATCAAAAAATCCAATTCTATCACAGTTCAAAGTGGATATAAAAATGCTCTCAACTTTACAGACAACAAAGCAAAAAAGAAACACTAAGAAGAACAAAATTTGACAAGGTTCATTCAAGGGAAAATATGTGAAACGCTAACACCATTCCAGCGAGGCAATTGCAACTGATCATTTTTTTTTTTTTTGTGAAGTGGCAAGTTGCAATATCATTTACAAAACAAAGGTTAAAAGAAATTAAATAAACTAAAGATTATACTTTGAGAGAACCATACAGAACTTGACCATATTACACTTCCAAGATTCAATCATATTGATACACATGTAAGAACTACAAGCTATGGTGAGCAGCTACTGAAAAGCTATCAATACATTCCTGTAACTGACATCCGACTAACAAAGCATGAACCACATGCAGTTCCTTAGGTATTTGCTCTGGCACCAAATGCACAACAAATAGAGGATGGGAAGTACAAGTGCTAAGACTCAAGCTAATCTGTTCATGACCTGTAACTACTGTACCCTCCTCCGCCTGCACCGAATGATGATCCATAGCCACCACCATATTGCTGTCCACCGTATGAAGATGAGGGGTAGGACCCACTGCCTAGGTTAGAGTAAGAAGACTGCCTCAAGCCTGTATCTAACTGGCCATAACTGCTCGGAAGTGATTCTTTGTGGCTACCCATAAATTCCTAAAATTAGGATTCATTCATCAGTTGCTTTGCATTTCGGAAGGAACACTATGGGAACTCCTCAAAGGCATATTATTTAGGGATAATTACATTTTTGGAGCGCTCCAAAAATTCCAGCCGGTAAATGTATATGCCTAGATTATTAAGTGTGTGTGTGTATATACATATATATATATATATATATATATATATATATATATATATATATATATATATATATATATGTATGTATGTATATATCTAGGTTTTGTATATTGGCCAGCAAGCGTATTTAATTTTGGCCAACGGGCCAAAAATGCAAAAAGCCCTATTATTTACAGGTTTTCAATGCATGCATAAAAGATGTGGAGGAAATACATATCAAGTTGACGTCTTTTTGATAGTTTCTTTATATAAAAAGAGGAAATTGAGATTTACCTGCATAAGTTGCTGGGCTGTCTGAACTTGTGATGATGTCCCTTTTATTTCAGTGTGTATTTCACCAAATGCAGATTCTCACTTAACAAGTGTGTATCAAAGAGAGGGCAGAACAGAATAAGGAGGTCGGAAGCCTTCACAACAGCAAATATTGAATAATGATAGCTGGAAAGAATGATAGCCAATGAAGCATTTTAAGAGCGAGAAACAAAGAATAAAATGCAAACTTCACAAGAAAATAATTAACTATCACCTTTCCCCTTTCAATTAGTCCTATTACAGGGGATGGACAGTAATTTTTAAATCTAAAACCTACGTCTGTCACACATATCTTCAACCGCTTAATTGTTCCACACCACTAGCCCCTTAAAGTAAAAGAGAGAAAACACAATAGGTCAATAATTTACAAAAGGTCAATAAATCTTTTTTTAACACGTACAAAAGATCAATAATCTTTCTTGTAGCTGAAGCGACATCCCAAATATGCTGCATGAAACTGACTTTCTTTTGAGCTTGGAACTAATTTATGGTGGTACATATGTAAGATATGTAAGAATTTGTTTCTCATGTGCAGTAGTTCAGTCATCTCCTTAAAAGCAACATGTGTTCCATGTCATGACACGTGTTTGCACTAAACAAGTCATTTCGAACAGAACTTTTGGTTCTCCTATGTGAAGACTTGTTATTCCTTTTTTTGAAAACTCAATACTTCTTGAAGTCAGAAGGGATAATTAGAAGGTTAATGGATCTACTGTAATTGGCTGTTCACGCTGCTTCCAGTAATTTTTTTTATTATTTTTTTTAATTTTTTTATCAGGTCGCTACTTCAAGTGATTCATATGATATCTAGAACTAGGATAAAGCTTATCAAAGTATCTTGCTAGAGAAAAAAAAGTGTCCACCCCTTTTGCCATGAAAAGAAGTTCTATTGATTCTTCCCTTCGTTTCTTTTGGGATAACATTATTACAACTTACCCAAAAGGATTTATGACAGATCATGCAGATACAGGAAAGTTCTTACTTCAACATCAAACCACAGATCATACTAGTCCCATTTTTACAGCCATAGCAGAGGAAAACAATTCAAAAGAACTCTTGGAGTGGTCATCCACTGGCCCAACCATTAAAATTTGCATAGTCTAAAAGAATGTGTCTGTATATGGATGATGTTTTGATTGCATATACAAGTTGGCACAAATCAAGGAAGTCTATTGACTCAAGATTTTTTTTTTTTTTTTGATCGGTTCTATTGACTCAAGATATAAAAGAAAGTACATACCAGGACAGCATTTTGAAGATGCAGAAAGCAAATACTACACAGAAATAACACCATCAGACTAGCAAATAAAGCAGTTGGCAATGGCAATGTTCTCATAATAAGAATTACAAAAGAATCCAAGAAAACATTAATGTTACAATAAGAGCAAGTCCATCTTTTTTCTTTGATAAGCGAGAGAAATCCACAGGGACCAGAGGCGCATGGTTCGAAGCTCAGTGAATAATGGGTCCATCCCTCTAATCTTCTCCACATAAATACCAAACTTTTGTTTGCAGCAAGATTCAAACTAGTGACAAGAATTCTATCTTGTCAAAGCATTTTGTGCTTCGTAGATAGTGTACAATGTTATTTGACATTTATAGATTGCTTTGTCTAGATAATTGTTTCCTTAATATCTCCCAAATTTCAGGTAATCTATTCTTCTAAAGAGCAAGCATGCAACATCTACCCATTATACAGAAATTGACACCTCCGCTTGCAAGGTTTTGTAAAGACGACACCCTAACTTCACAGTTTCCCAGCTAAATACCTCAAGTTGGTTAGAGCACATGTTTGACCAGGCTTATGCGATGTTAATGACACTTGTAAGGAGAGTAAATACATGTTGGTTTCTCTTCTCACAATAAGATTAAGAAACCAAATATTCACGATCATTGCTCCGCCTTTTGCTACACCTCTCACTCCCTCAATCTTTTTGCTTTTTCGTTATTTCAGTTTTCCGTCTAAATCTTCCCTTAGAATTAGCTTTGACATTCATCTTCAAAGACATTCATTGCACTTCAAATGGATGCTTTACCGAAGGTTTGAAAGGGGAGCAAATAGCGAATCTGAAATTTCCCACCTTGGCAAAGCTTCTTCTCATTTTTAAACTCTCTATTGCCTGGTTTTATTTTTGTGAACTTCCATTAGCTTAACCTTGTAAAAATCTCCACCAAGTACTTCCAATAACTCGTTGGTGTAATACTTAGACCTGTCTTCATTATCATTCTGAGAAACTTCATCACTAAAACCAGATTATATTCAACATGAAAAAAACAGTTGAGCCAGTTCCTTACATCTAGCATTTTCTCTTCTTCCTTTTGTGTGGCAGGTGTCGGGGGCACGGGATGGAGGGGCCCACATAGGAGTCATGCCATGAAAAATAAGGCAGATCTACATAGAGGGATTAACTTGTGTATTAAGTTGTACTCTAGTCACACGACTCAAACTCTCTAAACCCTTAATGCTTATTATGGCATAAAAATCAAATGTATAGCCCAGCAATTAATTAGTATAAGATGTTCATTCAACTAGTGTAATACGCCAATGGCAGTGGCAGAGCAAGGATTCTAGCAAGGAGATACAAATATATGCAAGATTGCACCTTAAATTTGAGTATGTTACCTACAACATACTCCATTAGAATTTCCCTTATGTCAAGGTAGGGCTGGAAAAATGGTCAAAAAGAACAAGTAACCATCCAATCCCATTAGACATGGGTGGATAACTGACTTTTTTAAAAATGGATCAAATATGGATACTACCAATATTATCCACTAAAAGAAATGGATAGCCAGATGGATAATATGGATATTCATATTATCAATCCATGAGTTCTTGCTCTCCGGGAGTCTAAGCTCTCACCTCACTATTCATGAAGCCATGTAAAATATGGATATCCATATTATCTGTCACTTAACCTATTTCCTATAGGTGTTAAATATGGGCAGGTCGGATATTTTATCCGTTCTTAACCCAATCTCGACCGCCATATTCGATCCCACCTGCCCGTTTGCCACTCCCATGTCAAGGCCTCAAGGGAACTCAAAAGCTCATATATATTCACAAAAGAACTCTCTTTTCTTCTTATTTGCACACTACTTACAATTTCGGGGTAAAGGTGATTCAATTAAACCTTACGTCGCCCCCTGATCACTGGTGAAACGAAATACTAACATAATGTTGAAAAGTTATTTTAATACACAAAATATGACATCAAAATCCAAACCTTGCTAAGATTAACACAAATCATGTGAGTAATGTAATTGTGCTAATTGTGCATTCTGCAACTTCCTAAAAAGAACAACATATGCATTGGAATATGTGACGAAAAGTGGAGAAACAAAATATTATTCCCTCCGTACCAATTTATTTATGTGATACCTTTTGAATTCCAAGTTCTTTGATAGATAAAATATCACATCAAAATCCAAAGGGTAACTTACAATGCAATCAGGAGAAGTAGCTGGTCCATCAAGAACGCGAATCTTCGCACCCATTTCTTCACACATCTTTTTAACAAGCTCACCTTTTCTCCCTATAATACTTCCAACTTTAAGCACAGGTACAACCAACCTAAACACATAACTCCCAGGCCACTTTGGTTTCTCTATTGGAATAACCTCTGTATTACTGGTGGCTTGTTCGGGTTTTACTGAACCACTTGGGTCTGTTTCTTCTGGTTTTACTTGAGGATTTTAAGGTTCTTGGTTGGTTCCCGTGGTTGTTGTAATAAGGTTTCTGGTTGGTTTAATCGCATCGTTGCCTTTTTTTTTTTCTCATTTTGTCTTTGCTTATTATCTAATAATCTTATTTTATCCATAACCCTCCCTTCTTATAATAAATAGCCTTATCCCCTACCCTTGTATTCATCAAAACAATAAAGTACAATACAACACAATACAATACAACACAACACAATACATTATGAAACGATATATAACAACCATCCAAACAAAGTGTAATGATACGCGACGAAAAGGGTAAACTTACAATGCGATCAGGAGACGAAAACGGGACCATCAAGAACGTGAATTTTCGCACATCTTCTTAACGAGCTCACCTTTACACCCTATAATACTACCAACTTTAAGCACATGTACTACTACCTTAAACACACAACTCCAAGGAAATCCAGACCACTTTGGCTTTCTACTGAAACAACCACTGTAGTAGTAGCTAGATTGATTTTTACGGAAGTTGGGTCTGTTTCTTCTTGTTTTATTTGAGGATTTTGAGGTTCTTGGTTTGTGTCTGTTGTTGTTGTTGTTGTTGTTGTTGTTGTTGTTGTAATAAGGGTTTCTTGTTGGGGGTATTACAGTGCCATTTTGGGTTTGTTCTGTGGAAGCCATTGATAGAATCTAGTTTTTGCTGTTGCGGGAAAAGAGAAAAATGTGGAAGATATGGAGGATTTTATAGAAGTAGAGATTTTCACGTGGATAACACGTGCCTGAGCCCTTTTTTTTTTTCCTTCTCTTTTAAACAAAAGAAAAATTACGCGACGAGACGACTAGACAACCATTTAGATTGTATTTACGAAATATAACAACTTTATATTTATGAAACGTAGCTATAAGCGCATATCAGAGTTTGATACAATAAGAAGGCCCATCAAAAAGTTGAGCCATTGAACCCAAAAAAGGGGCGCTGCATGCAAAGAAAAGGAATTCTGGTTCAGATATAGCATCAACAAAACCTTTACATTGATGTAAACACGGCCATACTAAAAAAAAAATGAATTGATAATGCAAGAAGCACAAGAAGCCAGCTAAATGCATCAAGGTTGAGCATAGAGAAATGCAACCAAATAATAGGTTACAAGTACAATGTCTACTTATTATGTCTAGATTAAGATTATTTTGACTTGCTTGAAATTGAGGTGTAGCTGTTGTTTGTTCTTGTTTATTAGACTCCACCGAAATTGAGCCAATTCCAATACGATTATAGGATATTTCTATTGATGCATGCATCCCAAGCTGGCCAGTACTGAGCAGGATTCAATACATGGTGAACAACCAAATTCCAATCGAAGAATATCTTAGGGATATGCAGTTTGGGAGTAATCAATGGAAGGACAAAACTATGAAACCCTAGCTAAAATTAACGTGAAAGTTGTTTTCGAGATGGTTACCTTCAAGCAGTTCTTCTCCACAAATTTCATCTAATGAACAAACATTACAGATAATTAAATTTATATGCAGAGTGATCCTTACTATTAAACAACCTACAAGGGGTGAGTGACAATGATTCTATGAGAATTAGGCAGATTTATGTTTAAAGGCTTTGCAAGGGGTGTAAGGGATAGGAAAGCATGTGAGAAATTTGTTTCCTGTTGAGGTGTTGACTGATGAAATTGATGTCCATGTTTGTGTTGCTTGCTTCTTCTAAATCTTCTCCCGTCATCATACCATTGCTTCTGATTGGTGCCTCAATATACTTTGAATTTGTGAATTGGAAATTTCTGATTGTTGTTTCTTGTTCTTTGATAACCAGTATTTTGACCTGCTGGTTTCTGATTCTGATGAAAAACAGGTCCTGCATTCCTTTGTATCTGTTTTCCTGATCTGAAATTCATGTGTGGTTGGTTTCTAACCATAAAGGAAGAGGAATCTGCAAGGTTTAAGGGGTTCACATAAACCTCTTAAAGGGTTTAACATTAATATATTACCCCTAGCTTGTGAGTAGATGTCATTTAAACCCATGAGAAACTGAATGAGTCTCTCATCCTCCAAAGATTTCTGTAGTTTGTCTTTCCCTTCACAGATGCACACACAACTACATTTCACATTAGCATTTAAAGAATCAAGCTCATCCCATAACCTTTTTAGTTTAGTAAAGTAACCTGCAACATTAGTATTACCCTGCACTAAAGTAGAAAGTTGTTTTTGCAAGTGCTCAGGGCTTGTCCATAGTTCCTTTGCAGATCTGGAATAAATCAAAGAATCAACAATATCCTTTGACAAAAAGTTGAGCAGCAATATGAAAAAATAACCCTCGTATTTACAAGAATGGCCTTGCAGGTGGATGGTCTTGAAACTTTTAATCCCGCTTACCCCATTAGCAGAACTTTAAGTTTTGCCTTCTAACCTTTAAGGTTTGTGTTGACCGAGGCCCAATTCATACATGGAAGTCCCAGGCCCAAGTCTCCATTGACCCGGATCCAACTTAAAGATTGGCTGATACACACTTTAGTCCCTTTAGTTGTTTTAAATGTTATACATAAAAGGTTGATCAGAACATTCTAGACAAGTGGTAAATATTCATTTTCTCATTCCTTACACAGAGAATGAAAAGCTCTCGATCTCTTTTCTCTCTCAACCTCTAGGGTTTTCTTTACTTCATCTTCCGCATTTATGGTTCGATCTTAACATTGTAACATGGTATCAGAGCGGGTTTTCGAGATCTCCTTGTTCCCCTCTATCAAACGATCTTACCCTGAAAGTTTATTTTCGATATTTTCATTGACCCAGTAGCTTAAATCGATTTTTTTGCCAATTTTTGGCTTATGCAACCTTCTCCAGATGGTTGTAAACATTCTCATCCTTGTTCCGTTCAATTTGGTTGAGTTTTGAGTGTCGGTGGTGTTTTGTTCGAGCAAATCGCATCTAGGGTTTCTGTTCGAGAGGAATCGAAAAATTTGGGGATAAAAATTGACTTTCAAGGCCTTGCTTCTTCGGGTTGCGAAGAAGGGCGGTAAACTAACACTATTTCATTTCTATATGTATACCAGTTGATTGTAGTTGCATTTTCTGTTTGTGATTCTCTGAATTCTCGTGTTGTTACCTGATGTTTGTGACTGTCAAATATTATATCTTTATTAGTCAAGTCGTTATGGGTACATCTAATACATCTTCGACTCAAGGATTTGAGGAATTCAATATACCATCTACTCATCCTTTCTATGTTCATCCGTCTGATAGTCCGGGTATTCACCTAGTTTCTCCTAAGTTCGATGGAAATGGATTTGTAGTATGGAGGAAAAATATGCTTACTGCCTTATCTGCAAAAAATAAACTAGGAATGATAACTGGTACTAGTAATGCTGCTAAACCAGCAACTGATTCACCTTATTACCCCTTCTGGGAGAGGTGCAACGATATGGTAATTGCTTGGATAACCAATTCCCTCTCCACAGACATAGCAACTAGTGTAATGGGTTTTGATACAGCTAAAGACATTTGGACTGATATAACTGAAAGATTTGGGCAATCAAATGGTTCTAAGTACATTCAACTACAAAGGGAGCTTAGTTCTACTTCCCAAGGGGCCTCGAACATTGCTTCCTACTTCACCAGATTGAGGGCCCTATGGGATGAATTAAACACTGCTTATGTTGGGCCTGTGTGCACCTGTGGTGCACTGCCCAAGTTTATTGAGGAACAAAAACTTTTTCAATTCCTCAGTGGCCTAAATGAATCATATTCCACCTGTAAGTCAAACATCCTCATGATGAATAACCTACCCTCACTTAGTAAGACTTATTCCATGCTTCAACATGATGAGAGGCAAAAAGAAACTTCTGCTCCAATCCCCAGTTTTTCAAGTGATTCAGCCTCTTTCCATGTGGGTTCTACTCAACACTCAGGCTCTTTTCATAGAGGATCCAGTTCCTCACAGTATCCAAATAGTAAAAATTACACTCAAAGGGTCCAATTTGACTACAACTCTAAGAAGCCTGTTACAGCCAGTCCCCATCAGTTTGAATCAAAGAGATCTGCTCCATATGCTCCAAGCAGCCCAAATAATCTCTACTGTAAGTACTGCAAGAGATCTGGACATGTTATTGAGAAGTGTTTCAGACTTCATGGGTACCCTCCGGATTTTAAGTTCACTAAGAACAAGAGGGCTACTTCTTGTGTTCAGACTGAGGGTTTATCTCCAGAACTTGGTAACTCTGACTCAAGTTTTGAATCTGCTGTTCATGGTTTTTCCAAAACTCAATATCAGCACCTCATGACTCTATTCCACAACAACCATATCTCCTCTGCTCAATCAGAACACTTTTCCAATGACAACACAGGTTATGCCAGTTTTGCAGGTGTGTACAACCATCCTAAAGTTAACTCTGTTGCCTTTCATGCATCTGTAGTGTCAAATTTAGGAATAAATCCTTGGATTATTGATTCCGGTGCCACTAACCATATGACACCACATAAACACCTTCTACACAACCTCACACCTCTAATTTCTCCTTTCTTAATTATACTACCTAACGGATATAAAGTGAAAGTTATATCAACAGGATCCTTGCACCTTAGACCAGATATGATTCTTCATCATGTACTATTGGTTCCATCCTTTCATTTTAATCTCATCTCTGTCCATAGATTACTTACTCAATTTAATTGTAATGCTCTTTTTACCAAAACCAATTGCACTTTACAGGGCCTTTCTCTGAAGAGGCAGTTGGTAATTGGTAAAGCTGCAAATGGCCTATACTTCATGAACTCTACTGCCAGTCAGTCACCTGTTGCTTCTTTTACTTCTGTAGACTCTACTTTTCATTGTAATATTCCTCACTCTCCTGTATCTTCTATTCCTACTACTTGTAATTCTGATGTTGTTGTTAATAAGACTGACCTGTTTTGGCATCAAAGATTAGGACACATGCCTTTTAATAGAATGAAATCAATACCTTTTCTCTCTGGTAAACTTTCCCCTAAACAGCTGTTCCTATGTGATATTTTCCCTCAAGCCAGACAACAAAGATTGCCATTTCAACATAGCACAACTCACACCTCTGTGCCTTTTCAACTTGTGCATATTGACATATGGGGTCCTTATAACACCCAAACATACAATGGTCATAAATATTTTTTAACATTGGTTGATGATTTTTCAAGAGTTACATGGACTCATTTACTATCTTCCAAATCTAATGTTATCTCTGTATTAAAGGCTTTCACGGTCATGGTCAAAGTACATTTTCAGTCTCATGTTCAAACATTTAGGTCAGACAATGCTTATGAATTAGGTAGTGGTTCAGAAATTCAACAATTTTTTTCTGACAATGGCATATTTCATCAAACCACCATTCCTCATACCCCACAACAAAATGGCATAGTAGAAAGGAAACACAAACACCTTCTTGAGGTTTCTAGAGCACTTCTTTTCCAATCCAAACTTCCTTTAAAGTACTGGGGTGACTGTGTACTCACAGCCACCTACCTCATTAACAGGTTCCCTTCTCCAATTCTACATCATGTTTCTCCATTTGAAAAACTTCATGGTACTTCCCCTAGTTATGATCACCTTAGATCTTTTGGCTGTTTTTGTTATGCTTCCACTCCTAAACCAGGTAGAGGAAAATTTCAACCTAGGTCTGTTGCTAGCATTTTTCTGGGTTATCCTTTTGGCAAAAAGGGGTACAAACTCTTAAATTTGACCACCCATTCCATTTTTTATTCCAGGGATGTGGTATTTCATGAACATCTATTCCCTTATCCTCACTCTTCCCCCACTGTTTTTCCACCTCCTCCACCTGATTTCTCAATATTTCCCTTCTCCTTCTTTGGCAAATTCTGCTCCTGCTCCTACTAATTCTGCTCCTACTAATTCTCCATCTCCTCTTCCGGATTCAACTTCTCCACCTCCTATTCTTCCTGAACCTGTACCTATCCCCCCCTCCTCCTCCCTCTTTACCAACAAGGGAGTTCTAGACGATCTCACCTACCCTCTCATCTTGCTGACTATGTCTGTTACTCTGTCTTTCCTGCCTCCACACCCCTTCCTGTCAATTCCAAGGTTTCCAATGCTACTCTACATATGCATGAGCCTCAGTTTTACCAACAGGCTGTTTCCAATCCTGCTTGGCAAGAGGCAATGCTATAAGAATTTCAGGCTCTTGAGGCTAATAATACTTGGGACATTGTTCCCCTCCCTTCTCACAAGAAAGCCATCCCATGCAAATGGGTTTACAAGATCAAGCAAAAATCTGATGGCTCTATCGAAAGGTATAAGGCTAGACTTGTCATCCGGGGTGATACTCAAAAGGAGGGTATTGATTACACTGAAACCTTTTCTCCGATTGTTAAACTCACCACTGTTAAGTGTCTCTTGTCACTTGCTATTAAGAGAAACTGGACAATTTTTCAACTTGATGTCAATAATGCTTTCCTTCATGGTGATCTCCATGAGGATGTATACATGAAGATACCCCCTGGACTTCAAGTATCTTCTGCATCTACTTCTTCCCCATCTCCTTTGGTATGCAAGCTCAAGAAGTCTCTTTATGGCCTCAAACAGGCTTCTCGACAGTGGTTTTCCAAACTGTCTGAAGCACTGTTGTCTCGGGGCTACATTCCCAGCAAAAATGATTATTCTTTATTTACAAAGGTCTCTGGTGATACTTTGGTAGTTTTGGTGGTATATGTTGATGATATCTTGTTAGCTGGTAGTGACATAGCTGAAATGACCAGCTTGAAATCATTTTTGGATTCCCAGTTCAAAATCAAAGACTTGGGTCTAATTCATTACTTCCTTGGTTTAGAAGTTCTCTCCCATCCATCTGGCTACATTATGAACCAACAGAAATACACTTTTGACTTGTTGGAGGAATTCAAATGCTCTCAGTTTTCTCCAGTTGCTACACCTTTGGATGGTTTTGTGAAATTGTCTCCGGATTTAGGTGACCTCCTACCTGACCCAACCATCTATAGGAGGCTTGTTGACAAACTGAATTTCCTCCAACATACTCGGCTTGATTTATCTTTTTCGGTGCAACATCTCAGTCAGTTCCTTGCAAGTCCCAGGGTTCCTCATATGATGGCTGCTATGCATGTTCTAAGATATCTTTTGAATGCACCTGATCAGGGTATTTTGCTATCTTCCTCTCCTGATTTTTCCTTGGCTGCTTTCTCTGACTCTGATTGGGCTGCCTGTTCTGTATCTAGAAGGTCTGTCACTGGGTTTTATGTGACTTTGGGTGGTTCCCCCATTTCTTGGAAAAGTAAGAAACAACCAACTGTATCCCTTTCATCAGCCGAGGCTGAATACAGAGCTTTACGCAAGGTTGTTGCTGAGATATCTTGGCTGGTCAGGCTACTTGCAGACCTTGGCCTTCATGTTTCAGACCCTGTTCCTATATTTTGTGATAGCCAAGCTGCTTTACACATCGCCAAGAACCCAGTTTTCCATGAGCGCACCAAACACATCGAAATAGACTGTCATTATGTGCGTGATTGTTTGCAGTCTGCTCTTATTTCTCTACATTTTGTACGCAGCTCTGATCAGTTGGCAGATATTATGACGAAGATGCTGCCTGGCCCTCTTCATCACTCTATGTTGCGCAAGCTTGGAGTGTTTGCACCCTCCAGCTTGAGGGGGGGGGGGGTGTTGACCGAGGCCCAATTCATACATGCAAGTCCCAAGCCCAAGTCTCCATTGACCCGGATCCAACTTAAAGATTGGCTGATACACACTTTAGTCCCTTTAGTTGTTTTAAATGTTATATATAAAAGGTTGATCAGAACATTCTAGACAAGTGGTAAATATTCATTTTCTCATTCCTTACACAGAGAATGAAAAGCTCTCGATCTCTTTTCTCTCTCAACCTCTAGGGTTTTCTTTACTTCATCTTCCGCATTTATGGTTCGATCTTAACATTGTAACAGTTTGCCCAATGGACAATTGGGGGTCCAAAGTTTAAAACTGTTATAGCCCGTATTTTGTACGTTTGGATAATTCAGAGTCGTCGTGGGAAGTTAAGGGCGAAACCAATTTCAAAATTTTATTAATGCACAAGTTGTTATAAATATTATTTATGACTGTTATTAGTATGGAAATATTGTGAGAGGCTAAGGATAAAAAGAGGAATTTGCAAAATGGGCCGTGGAAATAATGCGGAAGGCTAGGGGCAAAATGGTAATATTGAGGAAAGTCGAGGGGCAAAACGGGAATTTCACAAAAAGGTTCATGAAAGTTCTAAATGGGCCACATTGGTCATGTGACAAAAAAAAAAAGGAAAAGATGATGACAAAATAATTAGTCATCTTTGATAAATTCAAAAAAAAAAAAACGAAGGAAATCTCTCGAAAAATGAAGAAGGAGGCATGTGCCTCTCACATGCTTGAAGGAACTAATTATATATATATATATATATATATATATATATATATATATATATATATATAGATGTATATATTCATTCATCTTATAGCACAAGAAAGACTTGAAAAAAAAAATAAGAAGATGAAGAAAGAAGGGGCAAGGTTCGGCCATGGCTAGCCAACCTTGGTCCCATGGAAAACCTAGCAAAAAAATATATATTCTTCCAACAATCCCACCAATTGGAAGGCCCTTATTAACATGGAGTGCTTGTTGGGACCATTAAATCAACCATTTGAGCAATACACAACCTTGGCCAAGTGAGAAGACAAGTGAAGAAGGTAAGGTTTAATCTTCGTTTTCATATGTTATGCATGGTTTGTGTATATTGTGGAGTGTGAAAATGGATGAAATTCATGGAATCTTGCATGTTGAAGTTGTGGCCGTGTGTTGCATAGTTAGCCGTGGGTGTGTGTGTGATGTTGTGTAGGGAGAGAATGAAGTAATGTTATTAGTATTTTGATTGTTGTTGTAATGTATAGAAATAGATGGAAAAAAAAATTCATGATGTAAGTATGTAGTTGTGGTGGCCGAATGAGGTATGGTTTGGCAAGTTGTGGTGACTTAATTCTATTTAATATTTTAGTTGTTGATGTGTGGATTCTATGATGAAAATGAAGGTTTAATGATTTAAATTGAAGTTGAGATCATTTGTAGGTGGTTGGAGAATATAATGTAATTTTCATGTAGTTCTTGTGATATTATGGTTAATGTTGTCAATGTATGGGATGTTGATGTAGTTTATGAATTTGGAAGCAAAGAATGTGTTTGGTGTTGTTCTCGGGCTTGGGGACAATTTCGGGTGAGTTTGAACCTTGCTTGGGTCGTTTCGGAAAATTTTGTGGATTGTTGGAAATGTTATGGAATCATGTTCGTATTGTTTTGGATTGATTATATATGTGGATTAAGTTGTTGGAAGATTATGAGAATTGAATTGAATTGAATTGAAGTGAATTTGATTTAATTGATTATTGAATTGTTGCTGGAATAATTGCTAGTATTGTTGTTGGTTTGGCCGGGTCAAATTCCCGGATTGTTGCTGTTGATTTGGAGCCGAGCCATATTCTCGGGGTTGGTACATTTACAGGGGAGATGCTGCCGAAATTTCGGCAGAATATAAATGAATGTATTGAAAGGGTGAGGCAAGTACCTGACGAAGGAACTAATGAATGGATGAACTCTCTTGCATGTAGGCAAACAAGTTGGATGCACAAGCGTAACTAGTTGGTCGCGGCACAGGTATGTAAGGCTTACCCTTTCTTTCTTTGGCATGTCCTAGAGCCAAGTAAGGTATAATGTGATATGCTACCTTGGGGTAACTCTGTTCTGTGATGCTGAGTCTGATTATGATTCTAATTCACTTCTTGACCTGAGTTTGTGATCCTAGTTCATCCCTTGATATAAGTATTTTGATATAAGTATGTTGGTACAAGTATTCTGATATACGTATTTTGATATGAGTATTCTGATATAAGTATTTTGATATAAGTGTCTTGATATAAGCATTTTGATATCAGTCTTCTGATATAAGTGTGTCGATATGAGTATTTTGATATAAGTATTCTGATGTAAGTATGCTGATATAAGTATTCCGATATAAGTATCCTGATATGAGAATGCCGAAATCCGTATCCTGATAAGAGCATTCTGATATGTTTATTCTGGTTCGAGAACTTCTGTAAGATTTAATGTCCCTAACTTCCGTATACGATCTCGGATTGCTCTGAAATGTTCGAAGAGGTTTCTGTATCAAGACGTCTATAATTTTCTTATACCTAAGTATGGTTCAAAAATCTCTATTTGATCTGATTCGTAAGGACATCTGAAGGTGTCTGATATGACTATGACTCTGATTCCCCGAAAAAGGCTTCTGAAACGCTTATAAAGCGTTCTGTACTTCGAACGCACGTAACTTTCTCATACTACGTCGGGTTGACCTGAAATCTGTTCCGAGCCCCCAGGTATCGGTAAGTATACTGCTCTATCGAGTCTTGATTCCTATGCATGTGGTTTCTCACGACTCTACTCGTGCATGACTCAATGTATCTTTCACTGCGTCCCGGGCCAGGTTCTGTTATGTCCTCGTGTGTCCGCTACGATATGATTCACTGCGTCCCGGGCCAGGTTCTGTTATTGTGCGCATTCCTCTGCATTGTTCACCGCGTCCCTCATAGGTGGGCCGGGCTCTGTTATATGGTATGATGATATGATGATATGGGGTGGTGGCCAGGATGGCATATGATCTGTCTGTTCATCGCGTCCCGTACTAGAGGGCCGGGCTCTATTACCGCACCCCTCACTGGAGGGTCGGGTTCTGATATATGCATATATGATACATGAATTTGATACATGATGATTTTGTTTACCGCGTCCCTTATCACAGGGCCGGGTTCTGTTATACGCATATGTGACATACGATTCTGAGTATTCTGTATGTTCTGCATTCTGTCCGATATATGACATCATCTGTACGTTCTGTATTTCGTCCGATATATGACATCATCTGAGTAATCTGTACGTTTTGTATTCCGTCCGATATATGACATTATCTGAGTAATCTGTACGTTCTGTATTCCGTCCGATATATGACACCATCTGAGTAATCTGTACGTTCTGTATACCGTCCGATATATGACATCATCTGAGTATTCAGTACGTTCTGTACTCCGTCTGACGTATGACCTTATCTGTGCGTTCTGTACGTGCCAC
Organism: Lycium barbarum; assembly: GCF_019175385.1. NCBI lineage: Eukaryota > Viridiplantae > Streptophyta > Magnoliopsida > Solanales > Solanaceae > Lycium > Lycium barbarum. The sequence continues at coordinate 15,240,131 of NC_083343.1, forward strand.
ACTCCTTCTGACATCCGGTATCGGTATGTGCGATCTGTGTCTGGAAAGTAAGTATGTCGGCATTCTGTATGCTTTGTATGATTTTGTTACGCTCTGTATGATTTGTACGGTCTGTATGATCTGTATTGGTCGGTATGGTCTGTGTCGGTCTGTATGGTCTGTACTGGTCTTTATGATCTGTGTCTGAGAAGCAAGTAATTTGGTAATCTGGATAATATGCTTACTCTTGGTATTGTTTGTTTCGATTATGGTTGTGCTTTCTGTATTCCATGTCTTACATACTCAGTACATATTCCGTACTGACCCCCTGTTCTTTGGGGGCTGCGTTTCATGCCGCGCAGGTACTCCCAGACGAGATAAGGACACTATAAAAGATATTTCAGCAATGGTGGCGAACTCCAATCGCTCCTGGAGGACTGCCAAGTCAGGGTTGGTATACGTGTTATGGTTTCTGTATGATGTTAGAGACCTTGCAGACAGCGTCGTGGGTATGGTGTATCAGTCTGTAAGCGGCTCCATCGGCCGATATGTTGGTATGTGTTGCATATTGAATTATGTATGACTACAGATTTGTGCGCTTGGAAGATTCGAGAAGGAATATTTCTGAAAAGAATATTTCTGAGAAAAAAAAAATTTACTATGTGTTTTACCTGATTTGATTTAAAAAGTTTGGCGTAACTTTATGTGCAGCAAGAGTCTGAGGGTTCGCTCGGCCCTAAGTAAGGGTCGGGTGCCCATCACACCCTAGTAAGGTCGGGGTGTGACAAAAACCATCCATTTTTAAGGTCACAGGGTGTAATTTCAATGTTATGGAAAAAAAAGGGGAATAAAAAAATAAACTCCACATGAAAATTCCCAGTGTCTTGAGTAAAAGAAGTTGATAAACTTTTCTCAGGGGAATTTCATCAAACATGTATCAGTCAATGTGAAATATAAAGACATAAAACCCAAATTTGCCAATGATTTTGGAAACAGCTTTAGTAGCATCTTTAAGAATATCAAAAGCAACTACTGGCACACTTGTGAACAGATTTAGAGTTGGCATTTTTTATTTGTCACTTTTTCTTGGACCTTTTTGTCTTCTTGATTGTTCTAAAACAGCAAAATAATTTACACCTCTGGTGGGGGTGGGTGAGGGAATGGGTGGTTTACAGTTAAGAATCAGTTGATAGATATTGTTGAAGGTGGAAAAAGATCTTGTTTTTATATTTTAGCCCATTGGTATCCTTTTTCTTTTTTTATCTCTCAAAAAGATACTTGCTCCAAATTAAAAAGAGTGTCTGCTTATTCATTTGCACACCTATATATATATATATATATATATATATATATATTATCTGCTTATTCATTTGCATACGTTTTAAAAAATATTAAATTTTATGTAAAAATAGGTAATTTGACTAAAATATCTCTAATTAAATAGATATTGAGATTTAATTACTCAACACTTAATAAAAATAAATGTAAAGAAATAAGGTTAATTCTTTTTTAATTTAATAAGTAAATACTCTTTTTGAATAAAAAATATAAGTGGACAATCCTTTTATTTCGGAGGAAGTATTAATTGTGTCGGCCAAAATACGAGCTTGACACGTGAACGGATGAAGCAGTATTAAATCTCATTACTTTATTTATGTTATGAAACTTGGATAGCTAGGCGCCTTTTAAGATTTTCTCCACACATTCATTTGTTATATACTCCCTCCATTTCAATTTATGTGAATTTATTTAATTGAGTAAGAAATTTTAAAAAAAAACTTTTAAACTTGTAATTAAATGAGTCACATATATTTTGTGTGGTTATAAATTATTTTATAAAAGTAAATTATTTTCAAATATAAAAAAGGAGTCATTCTTTTTTTTTTTCATGACCAATAAAGAAATAGGTTCACATAAATTGGGCAGATTCTGAGTTACCTTAAGGTAGAGTTTGCCTCAAAACTCTACTTGAATGCAAGCAAAATTCTGCCTACAGGTAGAGTTTGCAGGCAAATCTCTGCCTTCAGAATCCAAACTCTAACTTGCAATTTTTTTTTAAATTTTTGACTGAGCAGGAGTGCGAATCCGAAACCAAAGAGTTCTAGCGGAGGGCAAAAATTAAAGACCACCAATTTAATAGGCAAAAATTAAAGATCACCCCACAATAAGGGCATTCCTGTGAATTGCCCTTCATTTTTTTGCGCGAATTTCCTTCATGTGCATTGGTCTTTAATTTTTTCCCCTCAAATCGCTGGTCTTTAATTTTTGTCCCTAATTCTCATTTAATAAATATTTGTACGCCAAAGTACCCCAATTTTCTGGTTTATAAATAAGAGATTCTGGGTTCGAACCCTAACAGAAAGCAATTTCGCAAGGTAAGATTTTCATAGAAATTATGCCTATTGGGGATAAAGTTATGCCTTATGGAATAGTTCCGTAGAATAACTTATTTTCTACATAACTATGTTAGAAAAGTCATACTTTCTATGTAACTTTGTCCAAATAGGTATATTTGCTATGAAACCTTGTCTCGCGATTTTTTTTTTTATTCTGCTGGGGTTCGAACCAAAATGTCAGGGTTATTTTCGGCCACTTTCGTATTACTTAAAGTGGCGAAGAAAAACAATTAAAGACCAACAATTTGAGGGACAAAAATTAAAGACCACCCCAAGATAGGGGAATCATGAGAATTGCCCATTCTGAATTCCCTAAGCCAATTGTGGCAACTTAGACTATTCTAGAATTTAGCTATGTCCAATTCTAATAGGTTTGTTATTAGTAGGGATCACTGTACGAAGTAGTAGTCTCTTTTTTATATTCCTATATCGCATTCGGTGTCTTTTACCCTTCTCTTTAAATGAAATCCCTTCTCTTTAAATGAAATCCCTTCTCTTTCTCTGAATTTACTTTTCCTTTTACTGTTTTATTGCAATTTTTATTAGCTAATTTGTTACAAGTTGGTACCAGAGCAAAGATCTTGGCATGCAATGGTAACGCCGCTGGAAACCTCCATGGACGAAGGATTGAAATCATTGAAAGCAAAATTCCAGGCATTTGCTGAAGAAATCTCTAAGAAATTGGACACTATGGAAGCAAGACAATGTTCCTTTAAATAAAAAATGATTGAGTTTGCTACTTCATCGAACAGAGTAAAGAATATAGTATCGAATACATGTTCAGGAAATCGATAGGAACCACTGATATGGCGTGATTTTACGCCACAATCAATGCTTTTCGGCTATAAGTTTTACTTGTTTTTAAGCAAGTCTATGTGATTTTATGTGATTTTTATTATGTTTCAGGTAATACGAGGTCCCTAGTGCCTAAGTGTGGAAAACAAGTGAAAAAGAGGAAAATAGTGATCACTGGAAACAACTGGAGATTCTGGAAATTTTGGTGGAAAATTACCATGCGCGTTCGGGCCGACGCGCGTAATTGACTCTACGCGTTCGCGCCATCGTATCACGCGTTCGCGCTGAAGAAGAGAATTGCTGCTGACGTTATCCACGCGTTCGCGCTGCCACGTGGCGCGTTCGCGCCGAAGGTTTTCCGGCCCAGTCCGAGCAGAACTTGGATGTTGACGATTTTATCTATCACAGTTCATTTAAAAGCCAACTGGGAGCATTGTAAAATTATCTTTGGCATAAAACTCAAGTTTGGAGGCTAGGGTTCCTACGTAAATATTCTTTCTTTTATTTGAACATTGTTTACGGAAATTTCTTTGTGACAATTGAGATTGATACTCTTGTTTTGATTATTTATTCATCGACATTATTTTTAATCAAGTAAGTTCTTGTTATTTTAATTATTCTTATTCTTCAATGTTTCTCAAGGGAGTAGCTAACCCTAGGACTTGCCCATTTACTTTGTTTGAAACTCGGAAGAGGAAGAACGGGATTGGGATAGAATAATTAACATGAATTTGGGGCGTTAACCCTCATCTAATGGAAATTGACCTAGGAACAGGCGATACCACTTGTAGCCATATTCGGATGTTCTTAATGCTCCTGATTGCTTGAGGGATCTTCAATTGGGTAGTCTAGTTAATCTTCGGGAGAAGTTAATTTAGAGTTATTATCTGAGGCTAAATAACATAAACTTGCTATTATTTATAATTCGTGAAATAGATTGGATCGTTACTTGAGAAATAGATTCCTTAATTCCTTACTTGTGGCCATTGATTAATTTACTTGCTTTCTAGATTAGAATTTATATTTTCGTATTTTATCAAAACCTTATCAAAAAGCCACCATTGATGCGTTCGGTCTAGCTATTGTTAGTGATAATTCCTAATCTTCTTAAATTGCCTATATATTGTTCTCTGTGGGATTCGACCCCAACCTTGTTGGGTTACTATATTCGACAACGTCCGCGTTATACCATTAATAGGTGTAATTTGAGCTTATCAGCCACCACGGCATCTCACGCACTCGTAGCTCTGATTCAGTTTGGGTCTCGCGTGGAACATGGTCAATGATCATTTATGCGTACGCTAAGGTCCAATACACCACCTTTTTATCCTCATGGTATATCAATATTCAAGGAGCTGGTAATGTCCCCTCCGCCTCTTTTTGGTAATCCTCTACTACCCCATTTCTTTTTTTCTGAACCAATTGTTTCAATCCCTCTTAACCCCTCAGCTAGGGCATATAATCCCCCTGGTTCAATCCCATTTTCTTCAGCCAATTCTATCTTCACCCACTCCGGTAATCCACCTTTCACATATGTTCGTACAACCCTTTACAACCAACTATACCATTTGGCTCTTTTAACCCATTGTCCTCGGGTTGGTTTGTGGTAACATCAGCTCCACTAGGACCTTACCAAAGTAACAACACCTAAAAAATTCCCAAAGTCAAACTATCCTTTGCAGAGTTTGATGAGCATAGCCCGACCAATTGGGTCATTCCTTGCCAAAGGTTTTTTGATCTTTACCAAGTGACATATGATGAAAAAATATCTTATATTGCTATTCATTTTAAAGAATTTGTCGATAATTGGTTTCGTAGTTATGTGATGGATAAAAAGGGAAGTATTACTTGGTCCCAGTTTTGTGAGGATTTTTGCCTCAGGTTTGGAAATACGAAACTCATGCAAGTAGTGTTGGAATTCAATAGTCTGGATCAAATCACAAATGTGAAGAGTTATCAACAGAAAGAATGAAGAACTTCAATGCCCGGTGGTAACTGTTAATCCATCCCTTAAGGAATCCTATTTTTTACATGTTTTATTGGTGGTTTGAAGTCCGATATTCAACCATTAGTCAAAGGGATAATCCATAAACACTAATGGAAGCTTGTAATTGTGCTAAACTACATGGAAAAATCCTTTAATAGCTTGTATAAACAACTATCCTCCAAATTTAATCTGAGAACATCTTTTTCCTCACAAAAATAGGCCTTATCATTACCACCCGCTAGGGTTGCTACTATGTTCAACACAAGGCTATTGGAAGGGAAGAAATTGTCCTTTAAAAAATTTAGCGAAAAGAATACAGTTACAAGTGTAATGAGAAGTATACATCGGGCCACCAATGCAAGCCTAAAACACTGCATGCGATGGAAAGTGAAGAATTTTGTGACACAGAAGAGGAGATTGTGGACCCTGGGTTGAAGAATTTTGTGACGTCGAGTTATGACAAACACAATGAATCACTAAAGCCCTAGCTTGGTCTCGGCCAGATCTGATGAAACAAGGTATAATGGTGATCCTTCCAAACTCATGGTATCTAAAAAGTGCACAAAATCAGTCAGGAACAAGGAAGCAAGTTGTCGATTCGAAGAAGGTCACCTCAAGGGAATAGTTGTCTGCTACAATTGGGAGTCAAGAGACTCAGCGTGTAGTTAACCTGAGCTCAGTTGCTACCCAGCAGCAACAGATGCCACGAGTTGAACCAATTCAGAAGCAAGTAATCGAAATACCTCAGAACGACATGAATTGGGCGAAATTGTTTATGGGTACAAAGCTGGCCTCAAACGGTTAGTCTCTATAGTGTATAAATCCTATTATCAAAGATGGGGTTAAAATGGCGAAATTGGATAAAACAGAGCTTGATAGAGAGACAGAGGTATGAAAAGTGTCAATGATCCTGTATGTTGTGGATAAGTCTCCAACCATAGGAGCAGTTTCTAGGTTCATTGAAAGTCAAGGGATATATGCGACTAAGCCCACCATCTATTACCATAATGATGGCTATTTCGTAATTAAATTCCAAAATATAGGAGAACGAGATTGTATCATACATAATGGCCCTCATATGCTCAATAAAAAACCAGTGATAGTGAAGCCTTGGAGTGCAGAATTTAATTTCTATGAGGAGGTGATAAGTTGGTATTTTACCAACTTATCTCTTCTTTAATCTTATATTTTTGCTATATTTGCTTGAGAAAATAGTGTATTTAATATCATTTACATCTATTTTACAGGTTTTATTTGATTTAGAAGTGATCGGAAGAAACCAAGTGAAAATTAAGTCAAAAAGAGGCCAAATGGGACAGTTTTGCAAAACTGTCCAGTTAACGGGCCAGATCTGCAATTCCGAAATTCAGTGGGTATTTGTCATTCTTTGAACTTGAAAGAATTAGGTTACTATAAGATGATAACTTGGGACAAAATATCATCATCTTTGGCAGCTCCCACAAGTTGGAAGCTAGGGTTCCTACACAAATTGTTCTTTCTTCTTTTTAATCCTTGTTGATGGAAATATCTTGGTGACAATTAAGATTGACACTCTTGTTGTGCTTATTTATTCATTTGCATTGTTCTTAATCAAGTAAGTTTTTGCTATTTTAATTATTCTTGTTCATGAATGTTTTCAAGGGATTAGCTAACCTTTGAACTCGCCCATTTACTTTGTTTGAAACTCGGAAGAGGAAAAACGGAGTTGGGATAGGATAATTAACATGAATTTGGGGCGTTAACCCTCATCTAATGGAAGTTGACCTAGGAATAGGCAATACCACTTGTAGCCATATTCGGGTGTTCTTAATGCTCCTAATTGCTTGAGGGATCTTCAATTGGGTAGTCTAGTTAATCTTCGGAAGAAGTTAATTTAGAGTCATTATCCGAGGCTAAATAACATAAACTTGCTATTATTTACAATTCGTGAAATAGATTGGATCGTTACTTGAGAAGTAGTTTCCCTCCTTCCATTCTTGTTGCCATTGATCAATTTACTTGCTTTCTAGATTAGAATTTATATTTCCGTATTTTATCAAAACCTTATAAAAAACCACCATTGATGCGTTCGGGCATAGCTATTGTTAGTGATAATTCCTAATCTGCTTAAATCACCTACATATTGTTCTCTGTGGGATTCGACCCCGACTCATAGTTGGGTAAATTATATTTGCATACGACCGTGCCCATTCTAATTAATAGGGTGGATTTGGACGTTATCAAAAATGGCGCCGTTGCCGGGGAACAATTTGGCGTATTTGGGTTAATTTGGGATTTAAGCTAACTTGCTTTGGTCTAAACTTTCTTTGCTTTATAAAAAAAAAAAAAAAAAACTGTCCAGATTTTGCTTCTGCAAAACTGTCCAGTTTCTGAAAAAACTGTCCAGTTTTTGCTTTTGCTAAAAAAAAAAATGGCATCATATAATGAAAATTGGTTGGATGGTAGTTGTTTATACTTTGATGACCCATGTCCATATTGTGGAGGACCTCACTTTTGGCAAGATTGTGAAAATGCTCCCGGGAGAGAGATGTGTGCACCGTCTAAATCCTATGATGGGAATATTTGTAATATATGTGGTGGTCAAAATGGACATTGGAGTGATTGTCCTAATTATTTTCCTTCCCCTCCCCCAAGTTGTTCTAATGAAAATACTAGTTGTGCTTTTGAGTTTGATAGGAACAATGATATGACAAACGAAGGGCAAAGTACCAGATATGAAGGTGTCATGGAATTGCTCCAAGCATACTTTGACCGGGAAAGGGAGGAGGAGCGAGAACTCATCGGGCAATCCATTTTAGAAATGAACAAATCACTTGAGGATGAAAATTTTTCAATTTCCATGGATGTGCCTATTCCTCAAAATGAAGTAGTTGAAGAAGAGATTTCAAATTTACAAGATGAGCCCGAAAATTCTTGTGACCCTAACAAGAGTTGTGAAATTGAAGAAGTGGTTCAACTTGAAGAAAATGAGCCAAGTCATAAAGAAGAAATCTCCAATACTCGAAAAGAGGAAATTGAGGAAATGTTGAGTGGCATTATGGGGAGAAATGAAAAATATGGAAAAATTGTGGCCAAATGGTGGGAAGTAGTTCAATATGGAGATGATGAAACTATCCAAAACATGGATTTCACCACGTTAGGATTTTTACAAGTTTTGGACGATTCTCACCATGAAGACAAACTTGACAAAGTGGATATTGTGAGCCAAGATTGGCTAATGAATCAAGCTCAACAACTTGAAGTCTATGGGGATCACCGTGAAGGCTTTTCACGGATGATGAAAGAATATCTAAAAATGCATGTTGAGCAAAGTCAAGAAGTGGAGCTACTTGAAATTACTATCCGGAAATTGGAGGCCGAATTGAATGCAAAGATTGAGGCATGTGATGCCCAATATCAAAAGGCCATGGATTGTGGTTTTGAGTTGGTTTCCAATGATGAAGAGGTCAAGATTAATTTTCATGAGCTAATGGTGAATTGTCAACCGACTAACCCAAAAATAATGAATGATGCCGAAGTTGAAGAAATGCTACTAGAGTTGCATAAAAAAGTTCATGAAATCGTTTTGGAAGACTCTAGTTCATTTGTGGGTGAGGATGTCAAAAATGGAGCGAATTCGAAAATGGAGCGCCTAATTAGACCGCATTCCAACCATTTTTCAACATTATGCTTGGTTAGTGAAATAAAAGTTGAACTAACCGAGCCTATGGAGAATTTTGGAGGTGTAGACGAAGACGTTTTCATTTTGGAGTTTGCCATGCCAAAACGACAAAATGACATCCCTCACTTAAAGGCCAAAAAGTGCAAAATGCGATACCGGATAGTTAGTCTCTTTGTTTTTCTACCACCGCCCTATGAGCGTCATCGTAAACTTGATTCAAAGTTGGGGCGAAAATTCATATTCTCCAAGTGGAGAGAAAAGTGGTAAGGTTAACTCATGTCGTGCCGCGACTTTAAATTAAGCGCTTGGTGGGAGGCAACCCATCGTTTTAACTTTCTTTTAACTCATTTTGGATTTTTTTTTATAGAATAGTTTACCATATTATCTTTTATCGTTCTACCAAATTTCATAATTTTTGCAATTAATTTAGTGTTAAAGTGGCTTGACAGTGCAAAATATGCACACAGAAATTGCTTGCTTACAGTTGGCTATAAGAAGCTAGCACCTTATTTTTTTGGTTTAGATAGGGTGTCTTAGTATTTGGTCCAGATAAATGTCTATGTAAGCCTAAGGTAAATGTTTACTATGTTTCTACTAAAGCCTTAGAATATTTAAGACCACTCCCAGACCCTTGTTACCACAAGATACTGCCCTGAGCTTAAAAACTAAAGTCCCTTGCCAGTTTATTTTCGCACTCCCAGTTCCCCCAACCCCTCGCCCACTGCACACGCCGCTTCTCACACCATCGGCTACCAGGTACGCTTCTATCTCCTCTTCTTATCTCTTTCCCTTGCTTTCTCTTGGCAATTGTTTTTTCTTTTCTCTTTCTGCTTTTCTTCTCATGTGGTTGGTTTGGTGTTGAGTTGAAAGCTCAAATTCTGAAAATTTTGGTGTTGGTTGTTTGATTGAGATGAAGATAGGATAGAACTATAATTCCCATTAAATTGGGAGGGTAATTCTATTGTCTAATTGTTACAAAAAGCTTGGTTAAGGTGATGCCCGCAAGGTGTTCGACAAAGTGACTGAGAGACGATTTCATTCGGCGGTGAAGTCTGAGTAACCGAGCGCGATTAGGAGTAAGTTTTGGGTAGTTAGGTAGGTCTTGGACTGCTTGGTCAGATTACTTGAGTTGAAACTTGTCTACACCCGAGTTGAGCAATCCGTTAGTGTCGAATGAGTACAATCATGTCCTTGGACTGCATATGTGACTGTCTCGGGTATTTTAATGGGTGTACGTGAGCTGCCAAGAGGTTTAGTACATTGTGTAATTGCAATATTATCCCCTAAAGAATTCTGCGTGTCCAAGTGTTTAAAAAAAAATGATTTGCTGGCTGAATAGGCTGAGGGATAGTCCAACTGTTTTTCAACAATTGTGCTGCTTAGTTTATTTTGTGAGCTTAAACCTTGCTTGGCTTGTTGCAATATTTTCTATGGTTAGTGTTTATGGATTAAACTTGCTGGGTTGAGACTTTAATATTTTTGAAACTCCTTTGGTGTATAATGATGGAAGTTGTTTACAATGTTAAATGGGGTATGATAGTGAACTTTAGGTACAAAGAAAATGACTTGGTGCATTCACTACTTTGTGTTGCTGTTATTCTTCATCGGATTATCATTTTTTTTTTACAACATTTTTGACCCAGAATTAGTTGCCATTGATTTGAGTGAATATTCAACCATGAGTTTTGTTTCAATCAATTTGGGAGCTAGCTCGTGTGCGTAAACGCTTTCATGGTGTCATTATGTTTGGAACTTGGTCTAAAATGAGCTGATGAAAAGGGTGCTCATTATCTTGCTTTGAATGGACTACGTAACTCCATCTTTTTGTGCTTTGGTATGTCGCAATGAAACTTACTAAATGAGCTTTATTGATGATTGATTTTGTTGGGAGAATACCCTGATATGGGGAGTCTTCTATGTAGTTTAAACATGCTTAATATGGTTTCTTTGTGACTCTTTTGTGGGAGAACTTAAATGGTCTAAATGTTGTTCAGATAGTTCAAGTTTTAGGGGCACTGTATCTGATATTTGCTGAAGTGTGTTTGTGCTTAACTGACAAGGGAACCCCAACATCTCTTTTGTTATTTTTTTATTCAGTTGCAAGTTCTCAGGTACTTGTAAAAAAAAAAAAAAAAGACTTCTAGTTCATCAGAAGCATTTCTAGGAGGAACAAATCAAGTCATGGAGGAAGAGATTTTTGATGTAGCATAGCTGCTAGCTCAGTGACACCATTTTTTCAGGGAGTTCCTCCTAACTTTTGCTTTAATTCTATAGTAACATTGAGGACAATGCAATATTTTAAGTTGGGGAGACTTTATTTTGATAGATATTTTTGTGATGGGGTGTGATATGTCATGATGGATGATAATTTGGTAGATTGATTTTATTTTGGTAATTTTTTTTTTATGACATTTATATTAGTATGATTTTTTTTTTACTAGCTTCTTTAGTTTTTTTTCGTAGTTTAGTTGTAGGAATGGTGTTGGGATGTGATTTTTGCTCCTTGGCCAATTTTGGCTTGCTTGATACCAACTTAGTTAAACCTTAGCATATGAATTCTTGATTTAAAAAAAATAAAAATAAAAAATTGAAGTAATGATTCTTGTTGTGAATTTTAGACTCAATTTTTGGTTCTTACTTTCACTAATTAGTCTCTTTAGGCTATAAGTGATTTTCTTTGAGTTCATTTGTTTCAATTGGGTTTTGGATAGATATTCTACTTGGATTATCATGTGCCATGTGTGGTGAGGTTTTTGTGAGTTCTTTTACATTACTTGTGGTCTAGAACTTGCCCGGAATGTGTTTCAAGGCGAAATTCTAGGTTACACTTGGTTTGACAAATGATGTTAGGCCTTCTTTGGATCGTTTTTGCCTTAAATTTCCTACCCTTGCATATTTTCCCTAGTCAACCCCTTTTGAGCCTTTAACCTTTTCTTTGGCAACCATATTACAAGCTTTAACCTTTTGTTCTTCATTGATCCATCTTTTGGTACCCTACCTCCTTAAGTGCGTTGAAAGTGCAAACGTAGGCTAAAAGTCTAAGTTTGGGGGTGATAGTTGGAAAAAGTTGTGATGTGGGAGTTACTTTAAGGTGAAAGAAAAAAATGAAGTAAAAAAAATAAAAATTTTTTTGGAAACTTCCTTGTTATTTTGAAAAAGAAAAAAAAAAGGAAGGAATAATGAAGAGTTGTGAATAAAGGGAAGACTAGTTGGTGAAATGGAAAATGAAGAAAAGGGTGGAAAAATTTCAAAGGAAGTGTGCTTTGATTGTTGAAAATTGTAGTGCTTAGGGAGGTTTTTGAGTCACTATTTCCAAATTATGTTCCTACCTTAACCAAAAGCCTACATTACAACCCTTTAAGTCCTAATTGATTTTGAACCAAGTGTGTCTATATTAGTGGAGAAATACATGAAGGGCAAGCTTATGGTACTACTTGTGCAATTGAACATCTTTGTGAGAGAAGAGAGTTAATTCTTTCTATTTAATATCCCATTTGTGTTTTGAATTACATTTTCTAAGTGTGGGATTCTCTCTTGAGTGTGAGGGCACATGAGAATTTAAGTTGTGAAATTGTTCCATTTTCCAATTGAGAGGAATGAACAAAAGAAAGTTGTTTTGTGATAAGGAGTCAAATTTTGAAGCTTTAGTGCCATGACTTGATTGCTACTTTGATCAACTTGGTGTTTGAGCACTTGAAAAGAAAATGAAGTTTTTAAGAAGAAGTTGATGATTCATGTGTTTTGAATTAATTGTTGGTACCAATCAAAGTCATGTTTTTGTGCTTAAAGTAGACTTTTTAACTTGATATGATGTTGGTGCACTATTGAGTCAATTCCTTAGAAAGAAATTTTATGTTTTGAATTGCTTGAGGACAAGCAATAGTTTAAGTTTGGGGGTTTGATAAGTTGATATTTTACCAACTTATCTCTTCTTTAATCTTATATTTTTGCTATATTTGCTTGAGAAAATAGTGTATTTAATATCATTTACATCTATTTTACAGGTTTTATTTGATTTAGAAGTGATCGGAAGAAACCAAGTGAAAATTAAGTCAAAAAGAGGCCAAATGGGACAGTTTTGCAAAACTGTCCAGTTAACGGGCCAGATCTGCAATTCCGAAATTCAGTGGGTATTTGTCATTCTTTGAACTTGAAAGAATTAGGTTACTATAAGATGATAACTTGGGACAAAATATCATCATCTTTGGCAGCTCCCACAAGTTGGAAGCTAGGGTTCCTACACAAATTGTTCTTTCTTCTTTTTAATCCTTGTTGATGGAAATATCTTGGTGACAATTAAGATTGACACTCTTGTTGTGCTTATTTATTCATTTGCATTGTTCTTAATCAAGTAAGTTTTTGCTATTTTAATTATTCTTGTTCATGAATGTTTTCAAGGGATTAGCTAACCTTTGAACTCGCCCATTTACTTTGTTTGAAACTCGGAAGAGGAAAAACGGAGTTGGGATAGGATAATTAACATGAATTTGGGGCGTTAACCCTCATCTAATGGAAGTTGACCTAGGAATAGGCAATACCACTTGTAGCCATATTCGGGTGTTCTTAATGCTCCTAATTGCTTGAGGGATCTTCAATTGGGTAGTCTAGTTAATCTTCGGAAGAAGTTAATTTAGAGTCATTATCCGAGGCTAAATAACATAAACTTGCTATTATTTACAATTCGTGAAATAGATTGGATCGTTACTTGAGAAGTAGTTTCCCTCCTTCCATTCTTGTTGCCATTGATCAATTTACTTGCTTTCTAGATTAGAATTTATATTTCCGTATTTTATCAAAACCTTATAAAAAACCACCATTGATGCGTTCGGGCATAGCTATTGTTAGTGATAATTCCTAATCTGCTTAAATCACCTACATATTGTTCTCTGTGGGATTCGACCCCGACTCATAGTTGGGTAAATTATATTTGCATACGACCGTGCCCATTCTAATTAATAGGGTGGATTTGGACGTTATCAGGAGGTCGTTAAAACTATTCCATTATGGGTCAAGTTTCTTAACCTACCATTGAATTGCTGGGGAACTGACTCACTAAGTAGGCTGGCTAGTTTCCTTGGAACACCATTGTATGCTGATAACTGTACATCTCGAATGGAGAGGATCTCCTATGCTAGAGTTTTGGTTGAGATGGATGTTTCAATGCCTCTACCATACACCATAAAGGCCATAGACCCGAATGGGAATGTATATGATCAAGAAGTATGGTTTGATTGGAAACCACAATATTATGGTATTTGCTTTCAAGGTGGGAATGACTGTCATGAGTATTTAGTGCAGCCAAACATACTCAAACATGCCAAAAATGGTATAACAAAAAAGGAGACCATTAAGGCTGTTGCACCAAAAAAAGTTGGTCAACAGAATGATCACAGGAAAACACAACAAATATGGTTGAACAAGAAAGGTGGTGTAGACCAGACCGGAACAGGAAAACAACAGGATGTGATAGTCCAAACCAACCAAGTTGAGATTGTACCTAGTTCTGTGGAGGAATGGACACAAGTCACCGGCAAGTCGGCTGGAAAAATAAAAATGCTAGATCCAAGAGAAGTCATTGGTAGAGGTGGGCATAAACACCGAAAACTAAAAAATTGGACTGAACCGAATTAATTCGGTTTCTCGATTTCGGTGTTTTGGTTTGATTTTTTTTTAATAACAAATTCGGTGTTCATTTGGATATTTGGTTCCGGTTCACCGGTTCTTCGGTATTTTGGTTAAATTGAAAATTTACTACATAATTTTTTTTTAAACCACTCAGCCCACTCCACTCTCTCAGGGCCAAATTAAGCTACTGATTTTGTTTAAGGCTGCTGCTATTGTTACTGCCTAATGTTGTTGCTACTGCCTACTCTTGAGCTTCACTTATACGAGAAAAAACCCAGATACACAAGGAAAAATGGCAGTTTGAAGTAGATATTACTGCTACCGTTAACACTCCTTTAATGCTAAAATATTACTTCTGCTATGTCATGTAATATTGAGAACTAGTTGCCATAGATTGGTCATTTTCCATGATCATTCACACCTTCAAATATTCAGAACCTGTTAAACTCTCTACATGTCAGCATACTATTTCTTCATCTCCATTTTGGAGAGTATTCTTAGTTTTTTCAGTAGATATGATATCCAACTTTACAACATATTTCGTTCATGACCAAAGGATGACATACTTGCACTAGAGTTATTCTGTCATCATGTGGCAATAGCCTACCTTTGTTGCCTTGTCCAATATTGTCTTATGCCAGTTGGAAAATGTCAATATATTGCAGTTGTTTAGATCTCTTATAAGTTCATATGAAAATTGAATTCCGATGAATTGAAATAGACTATTTTGAATTAAAAAAACAACATAAAATAGCTCATTTTTAGTTAAAACGAAAGTCCATTTTATAAGCTGAACACCGGATTAGAAAAATCGAAACCGAACTTCAAAAAACCGAACCGAACCGAATTAATTCGGTGCGATGTTCAGTGTCCACTTTCAAAAAACCGAACCGAAGTTTGAAAAAATCGAACCGAAGAACCGAATGTCCACCCCTAATCATTAGCACCACAAATGGATACCAAACTTTGGAAGATAACACCATTAATCAGATGATACATGCATTTCTAGATGTAGTGGATAGAGGTAGATGCAGTACCAGTGGGAGTTGTAAGCTCCTAGTGTTATATCCCGCATTTTGTACGTTCGGATAATTCAAGATAATTGCAGGAAAATAAGGACAAGGTTATATTTTGATTTTGTTTAGCACACAAGTTGTTTATAAAAAATTTGATGTGGAATTATTAAGAGAGCCTAGGGGTAAAAAGAAAAATTCGCAAGAGGACGCATAGAAATACGGAGGAAGGCTAAGGGCAAATTTGAAATTTGAAAAAAAATAAATTTTCATGAATTACAAAAAAAAAAAAAAAAAAAGATTAGTCTTGGAAAAAAAAGGCCCAAGTGGTCGTGCACTAGGTGGGTGGGCCTTGGCCCAAATAAATGGATTATATATGTGTACATCACATGACTAATTAGTCATGTTTTCATCTCCACCTTTAGAAAAATCAAGAAACTTGGAGAACCCCCAACATAGAGGGCCATTCGACCATGTCTTGTGGAGCAAGAACCTTGGGAAAAATTTGTTCAAAAATTATTTTCTTCTAGCCAAACTACTAATTTGAAGGTCCTCTTTAACGTGGTATAATTGTTGAAGCAATAATCCCTCTTATTGTTGCAAGTTCACAACTCTAGCTAAGTGAGGAGTTGAAGGAAAAAGGTAAGATTTAATCTTTATTTATATGTTATGAATGGTTTTGTATGTTGTGGTATGTGGAAATGAATGAAAATCATGAAAATATGGAGGTTATGTGTGGCCGTGTATATGTATGTGTGTGGTCGTGTGTGTGTAGGAATAAGGGACAAATCTTACTTAGCATTTTGGTTGTTGTTGTTATGGATTCCATGTTGATAATGAAAGCTTAATGATCTTAGTGAAGTTGTAATGGTTGGAGACTTGTTTAAGAAGTTAATGTGAATTGAGTATAGTGTTCTTGTATTTATGGAGGATAATGTTGTTAGTGTGAATTGTTGGTGTAATTCATGAAGTTGAAAGAAAGAAATGTGTGGTCATTGTTATTGTTGAGTTTGGAAGATTCCGGGTAGTGTGTTGGTTTGACCGTTTGAAATGTCGAGCGAATTGTTTGAAGCGTTCTTGAATATTGTTTGAATGGTTTCAGGGTAGTACTTGAATATGTGAGTAAATATGGATTGAACATAAGTGAAATGTTGTTGAAGTTTGTAGAAAGAAAGTTTCTAATGTTAGTATGCGTTTTGAATCGACTGTGGATATTGCTAAAATAATTGTTGGTATTGTTGTTGATATTTTGGCCGAGTTAAATTCTCGGATTTGTTGTTGTATGTTTGGCCGAGTTGAATTCTCGGGGATGTTGCATTTACAGGGGAAATGCTGCCGAAATTTCTGTAGATTAAGTGTTGGCTTAGAGTTGGATTCTAAGTGTTTATGGCTAATGTTTGGTATCTGTGAATATTGTTGTAGATCTTGCGAAGCCAAGGGCTTAAGTTCGGATTAGCATAGAAAGCGGGCAAGGTATGTAAGGCGAACCTTTTCTTCTTTGGCATGATCCTTATGAAATAAACATATGACGTATACGTATGATTTCAGAAAGATTCTTATTCTTAGAGCCACTAGGATGGCTAACGTTCTTGGTTTCCCATAAGCTGTTCCGTATGGTTTTGATATGTATCCATGATGTCTGATGATGTGTATCTACGATGTCCGAAGTTTGGCTAAATATGTTTCCGAATAGCATTTGAGAAATAAATGATATGACTATAGTTTTGACCTTCCAAGTGTTAATACATTCGATTGTTCCATCGAGCCTTTGATATGTTTTGATATGTACATAAGATTCCAAAAGTTCTATTTGATTTGATCCATAACGATATCCAAAGGATTTTGGACATGATTATGATTTTGATTTTCCAAAAATGGCTTCTGAAACACTTATAGAACGTTCTGTACTTCAAAAGCTCGTAACTTTCGTATACTAAGTCGGATTGACCAGAAACTTGTTTCAGAGCCTTCAGATGTCGATAAGTATACTTGTCTATCGAGTCTTGATTTACGTGCATATGGTTTCGCACTACTCTGTTCGTGCAAGCCTCAGTATGTCCTTCACTGAGCCCGGGCTAGGATATGTTATCGTGCGCACTTCACTGCATTGTTCACCGAGTCCCTCATTAGAGGGTCGGGTATGGTATATGTGCACATGACTTCATTTATCGAGTACCTTAATGGGCCGGGTACGATATGACTACATTTACCGAGTCTCTTAATGGGTCGGGTACGATATGACTACATTCACCTAGTCTCTCACTAGAGGGTCGGGTACGGTATGTATATGTATATGTATATGTATATGCATGCATGATATTACGAAAGCAGGATGACCTGATTTTATCACCGAGTCCCTTAATGGGTCGGGTACGGTATGCATATGCTATATGATGTTCGCACGTATGATTTTATTCACCGAGTCCCAGGATGGGCCGGGTACGGTATGTGATATGAGAATGTTTGATTCTGTTACGTACTGCACAGGTACAGTGGTTTCTTTGTTATGATACTTGACTCCCGAAATCTCTATTTCAGTTATGATCTTTCCAGTTGTATATCATGCCTTACATACTCAGTACATATTCCGTACTGACCCCCTCTTCTTCGGGGCTGCGTTTCATACCCGCAGGTACAGACGTTCACGGGACTGACCGGACAGCTTAGGCTATCTGTTCTGCTGCCTTGGAGTGCTCCCTTGTTCTGGAGCCCATGTTTTGGTACAGACTCTTCCGTTATGTATATGTATGTGTATATTCAGGGGTACGGCGGGGCCCTGTCCCGTCATATGTTTATGTTCTGTCTGTTAGAGGCCTGTAGACATATATGTGGGTCATGGGGTCGCTATTGTGCGGTTATGTCTGTGGATTGCGTCTAAGCGATCCTATTTGCTATGTTAGCCTCAACGGCTTATATATATATATGCTTATGTATATGCTTCGGATGATATGTTTCACGATAGCCTTAGCGGCTTCTGTATGATATGTATGTTATATGCGACCGCTTCAGATTAATATATGTATAAGTTAATATATGTTGGGTATAAATAAGATATGGATATGTCGATTAGGTAAGTATGTGTGTATGGGTGTCCAGCTCGGGCACCAGTCACGGCCCACTGGGTTGGGTCGTGACACCTAGAACCTCCAAATATTTCTCAATAAAGGTAGCAACATGGAATGTTAGGGGCTTCAATAAGTTGTATAAAAAATAAAGAGCTCCCAAAAATAATACAAAAAGAGAAATTAGTGGTTTTAGCCATTATTGAGCATATAGTGGTCCAAAAGAATACTAGCAGAATTATTAATAAAGTCCTACCAGGATGGGCATGACATGACAACTATAATACTAATGGTAGAAGAAGGGTACGGTTGGTATGGGATCAAAGGTTGGGGGATGCCACTGTTATACATACTAGTAACCAAGTGATACATTGTTTCATTAAGGATGGTAACAGTAACATCATGATAGAACTTTCAGCTGTCTATGGATTGGACACCATAGATGACAGGAAAGGGATATGGACTGCTCTAGAGGCATTGGGGCCAAATATTCATAATCCATGGCTTGTCATAGGTGATTTTAACGTAGTTTTAAGGGGTAAAGACATGAAGGATGGAAGTCAAGTTCAAGATAGGGAAACAAGGGATTTTGCACAGAAGATGGCACAATACTGGGTTGATTAAATTGAGAGCTATTGGTAGGTTTTATACGTGGACCAAATATCATGTCTATAGTAGAATTGATAGGGCACTTGTCAACCCTATATGGATAACACAATGGCCTCAGTTAGAGGTAGCAGTGCTTGATCCTTATTTCTCAGATCATTCTTTATTGTGTGTTGCTGTTGAAGATCAATAGGAGAGGGTCCCAGGCCATTCAAATTTCTTAATCATCTAACTAGGCACAGAGAGTTTATGAACATTATTAAAATAGTATGGGTACTCCTATCCAAGGTAGTCCAATGGTCAGAATATTAGGAAAATTGAAAATTATGAAGTCTTTGAACATAAACGAGTACTCCAAAGTGGACCAAAGGATTAATGAGGTGAGGGAACAATTTGCTGAACTCCAGGAATCATTAAGAGATAGCCACTATGAGCCTGCATTTTATACTGAGGAAAAGGAACTGAAGAAGTCTTTAGAGAAGTGGATAATGATTGAAGAGAGCATCTTGAGACAAAAATCAAGGGTGCAATGGTTAAAACTTGGGGATGCAAATTCTGCCTATTTTTATGCAAATGTTAAGGGTAGGAATGCTCAGAATAATATCAAGGGGCTAATCTCTGACAGAGGGGATGTTATCCAGATAAGACATGGGATAGAAGAAGAGGTTACTAGTTTTTATAAAAGGTTGTTAGGAACTTGTGCTGATCAATTGCCTGCCATACACCCTAGTGTTATGGCAAATGGAGCAGTACTTACCAGATCTCAACAGCTCAAACCTATAGAACCTATTGCAATGGAGGAAGTATATCAAGCACTTAAAGGTATTGAGTCACTCAAGGCACCAAGTTGTGACGGTTTTATTGCCTACTTCGTTAAGCATACACGGCCAATAGTAGGAAAGGAGATCTCAGAGGCTGTCATTCATTACTTTCGACAAAAGCAGATGTATAGGTCTATAAATTGTACAACTATTACCATTATACCTAAGGTCCAAAATCCATCAATAATTAAGGAGTTTAGACTAATATCATGCTGCACTTTACTGTACAAGCTAATCTCCAAAGTTCTAACCAGCAGATTTCAGGGAGTCACTCATTACTTTCAACAAAAACAGATATATAACGCTATAAATTGTACAATTGTTACCCTTATACCTAAGGTACAAAATCCATCCACAATTAAGGAGTTTAGACCAATATCATGTTGCAATTTACTATACAAGCTAATCTCCAAAGTTCTAACCAGCAGAGTTCAGGGAGTTATAGACTACCTTATTGACAGTGGCAGGCTGCATTTGTGCCAGGGAGAGCTATAACAGATAACATCTTACTTAGCCATGTGCTAGTGAAAGGATATGGTAGGAAGAGAATATCCGCAAGGTGTACGCTCAAGATTGACATGCAAAAAACATATGACTCAGTGAAGTGGCCGTTTATAGAACAGATGTTGTATAGTCTCAATTTCCCTGCAACTTTTGTCAATTAGATCATGATTTGCATTAGGACAGTCTCATATTCTACAATAATAAATGGTTGCCCAACTGGCCCTTTTGAAGCAAGGAAAGGTTTGAGGCAAGAGGATCCATTATCCCCTTTTCTATTTGTTATGGTGATGGAGTAACTTAGTAGATTGCTCAAACAGTTAGAGAAGATACAAGATTTTATTTCCACCCAAAATGTGCCAGGTTAAAGCTTATACAACTTAGATTTGCGGATAATTTGTTACTGTTCTGTAGAGGGGATGTGTCTTTTGTGCAACATTTATATGAGCAGTTCCAGAATTTCTCTAAGGCATCAGGACTCATTCCTAATCAAAGCAAGAGTTCAGTGTACTTTGGAGGGATGTCCCAGGAGGAACAAGACGAGGTACTACATGTTCTAGGATTCAACAAAGGGGTACTGCTTATCAGATATCGTGGTGTTCCCTTAAGTACAAAGAGGTTTTTAGTGGTACAGTATCAACCACTTCCGGACAAAATGCTCAGTAGAGTTAAGTCATGGACTACAAAATTCTTGTCATATGCAGGGACAGCTAAATTGATTAAGTCAGTCTTATTCTCTGTACAAGTATTTTGGGCACAGATCTTTGTGCTCCCAAATAAGGTTATAAAGGTCATTGAAGCAACTTGTAGGAAATTTTTTGTGTTCTGGAAGTACTGAACTATCAAAAAAAGCTTTACTAGCTTAGGATAGGATATACTATCTTAGATTAGCTGGGGGCTGAATATCGGATATAGCCATCTGGAACAAGGCAGCAGTTAGCAAATTACTATGGAATATCTGCCAAAAGAAAGATAAACTATAAGGGAGATGGATCCATGCCTACTATGGAAGGTGAAGGAATATTTTGATGGATGTTCTTAAACAGGCTTCTTGGATTGTCCAGAAAATAATAAAGGCTACAAAATATTTTGTTGATGCTGGGTACTGTCACAGAATTGCTGCATTTGAAAGAGTTCTCAATTAAAAATCTTTATATAAGGCTTAGGGGGCGATTTTCAGAAAGTGCCCTAGAGGAGAATGATTTTCAACAATCTAGTTTTGCCTAAATGGACATTCATATTTCGGTTGGTTGCACATAAGAGACCTTGTACAAGGGACAGACTACATAAGTGGGGAATAATAAATAATCAAGTATGTCGTTTGTGCAATCAAGAACCTGAGATTATTTCACATATCTTCTTCGATTACTTGGTGTCAAAACAAATATGGAAGAAACTTTTACTATGCCAAGGCATTACAAGACCACCAGGGGATTGGGATGCTAAGTTAAACTGGCAACTCAAAATGCAAATGGGAAGTGCCCAAGGGATGAAGCCTATAGGATGGTGTTGGTGGCTGCTGTTTACTACATATTAGAGAGACGAACAACTGTGTGTTTCAAAACTCGGTGCAAAATCCTGTAGCAGTGATTAGGCAGATAATTCAGGAGGTTCATTACAGAGGAGGGCTTAATGAAAGAACTCGCTTGAGAAACTGAATTTCTACCCAGTTTAGCAGAGTTAGTTTATCGGTTTCTATATTTTATTTATTGTTTTTTGTGATGCTGGTGAGATGTTAGCATTAGGATGACTGGGATGTGGAGCATGTTGCTCAAAATCGTATTATTTTTCCTGCACATAACTCTAATTTTAGAAATTAAAAGCTAATTCGTTGCCAAAAAAGAAGAAGGACAATTATCGGTGATAGCCTTGTTGGGCCATAGCCAATAACCTTCCACCATAAAAAAATTTTGGATGGGCCAGGAAACAAAAAATTGATGGTCTTGATTGATAGTGGATCCACCAACAGCTTTGTGGACCCACATGTAATTAAGATCCTCGCAGTTCATGTGGAGACAATGGTTCGATCTTTAAGAGTTTGGGTGGTCAATGGTTAGCATGTTCTATGTGGCCAGATATGCAAATTTTTTCAGTGGAAAATGCAACATCATGAACTCTTGCTCAATTTAAGATTGCTACATGTCAGAGGTTGTGATATTGTCCTTGGAATGGAAAGGGATAGACTCAGTCTCGCCTATTGCTTTGCGTACTAAACCACTGAGAATTTCCTCAATAAGGCAATCACAAGTTATTCCTTTTATTGAGTGACCCTAGTTCCGACCTTTTGTCGACAATGCAAGTAAAAGATGTGAGGAAGCTATTAAACAAAGGACAATGCAACAATGCTACACAATTGATGATAATTGAGACAAAGCAAAATGAAGAACCCAACCCTGAAATAGTGGAATCCTTGTTGGGCCTCTATTAATTTTTCTAGGAGCCCAAAGAATTACCACCTGCCCGCACATGTGACCACCCAATTGAGTTGCTGCCAGGATCTAAGCCCATAAATCTTAGACTTTATCGATATTCATTTGAACAAAAAAAATGCAATTGAGAGCATTGTGACAGAGATGCTTAAAGCCCAGACGGTGACCACCAGTGTGTGCCCCTTTGCTTCGCTTGTTTTGTTAGTCATGAAAAAGGATTCAAGCTGAAGACTTTGCATTGACTATCGAATAATCAATGAAGTAACAGTTAAGAATAAATACCCAATACCAATGGTAGAGGATTTGTTGGACGAATTACAAAGAGCACAATATTTTTCCAAATTGGACCTAAGGTCAGGTACCATTAAATCTGAATGAAAGAAGGGGATGAATACAAAACAACATTCATAACTCGCCATAATCTTTGGGAGTTCAGGGTGATGCCCTTTGGGCTCACTAACGGTCCAGCCATGTTTCAAGACCTTATACACAAGATATTTAGCACGTATCTCAGAAAGTTTATAATTATAATTTTTGATGATATTTAATTTCTAGTAGAAATATTGATAAACATGTGAACCATTTAGAAATTTTATTTGATCTATTAAGAGCTAACCAACTCTTTGCCAAAAGATCAAAGTGCAATTTATCTCAGAGAAGGGTGGAATATTTGGGCCATCTAATCGGTGTCGATGGGGTCAGTACAGATGGAGCGAAAATTGAAACAATGTTGCACTGGGACAAACCCAAATCTGTCAAAGATCTGAGAGGGTTCTTGGGCCTTACGGGTACTATCGTAGCTTTATTAAAAAAAAATTGACTAGTAAAATCCCTTCAAGTGAAGAGAAAACATCCACGGATCCAAAGCTTCACTATATCAAATGAGGGTTACAAAGTTATCCAAAATGGCTACAATATGAATGCCAAATGCGGAGCAACAATAGCAACAAGAGCAACAATAATATAATTGAAGAAAAGATAGAAATCACCACAAACAGGTCTACTGTTTACCGCTCGAAAACTGATGCTAAAAAACTTCGAAGCCGATCTCCACCGTTCAGATCTAAGAACAATGTGTTTAGAACACTCAGTTAAAATTTTAACCAAATCCAACGGTTGGATCAATGAGGATCGTCAAAACAACGAAGCTGGTCGCACATAATTTTCAGCAAAGACAAACTCTCTATTTCTCTCACTTGGTTGCCTCCTTTCTTTTGTTGGAAATCTTACGGAAAACACTTGATCGATCACGAATCTTGTCAGAAAATACTTGATCACGATCCTTGAGGAAAATTCTTGAACAATCTCATAGCTTGAGGCATGTCAATTAAGACATTATCCTTAAAGATATTTCACCCAGTATGAATGTATTCCCTGGGATTCAATAAGCTCTTCTAGTATAAAATTAGGAACCAGAACATAATAGACAAAACCCTCATCATTCTTCCCACAATTTCTGTTCTTTCTCTTCCCAAAGGGTATCGTTTTTTTTTTTTTTTTGCCTTTTTTTGTTTTTGGGAGTGATAGAAACCACAAAAGATTTCTATCCTGCTTCATGTTGTGCATGCATCGTGACTTCACTCCCTTATGCATTTTAGTTGCTAATATTCTTGCTCATAGATTTCTATCCTGCGTCCTTCCGCTGCTTCTCATCTTTCTTACTGAACAGTGTTTTTAGCTAATTTTTTTTTCTTTGCAATACATGGTCAGGGGATATCCATGGTCAGTATTCAGATCTACTTAGGCTGTTTGAGTATGGTGGATTACCTCCAACATCCAATTACCTATTCTTGGGTGACTATGTTGATCGGGGGAAGCAAAGTTTGGAAAAAATATGCCTTCTTCTTGCATATAAAATAAAGTATCCTGCGAACTTTTTTCTTTTGAGGTGAAACCATGAATGTGCTTCTGTGAATCGTATATACGGAAGAGAAAGAACAGAAATCGTGGTTGAAATCGTGGTTTCTATCACTCCCAAAAACAAAAAAAGACAAAAAAAAGATACCCTTTAGGAAGAGAAAGAACAGAAATCGTGGGAAGAACGATGAGGGTTTTGGATGCCTCCTTCACGCACGAAATTGGTGCGTCAAAGGCCCAAGCCACATTTTTCCAATTTGGTCCTTCACGCACTAATTTAGCGCGTGAAACCTACTAATGTTTTTTTTTTTTTTTTTGTGTAGTTTGATTCAGTTTTTTTTTTTTTTTTTGTGCTACAAAAGTCGCAGATTCATATAAAACCTGACATTAAAAGTTAGGTGGGCCCTTTTACACCAAGTTTTCTAATGTATTCAAAACCTGGCATTAAAAGTTAGGGGGATCCTTATACACCAAGTTTTCTAATGTATTAATGAACTAGCATACATGCTTGTGCGATGCATGGATCGAATATGTCTATTTATTTTAATTAGCCAATTTTTAAGATTTGTATTTTAAAAATAACTTTTAAAAACATTCTAATTGTTATTATATATAGCAATATATACAAAATATATTTTATGTACCATCACTTTAGTTATAATTAAAAAAAATGGAGTTTAAAATTTAAAAACATATGATGGAATTAAGTCTTTGAGATGGAAAGAGTTGAACTTGTTTCTCATTGTCATGATAATGAAAGTTTTCCATCGATGTGAAAAAGAAAAATTAGTAAGAATATGAGGGAAATTTAATATTTTGATTCTAGATTTTTTCTTTTAAATTCTTTAATATCTTATATGTATACCGACAGGTTGATATTTATTTCAACTAATTAACTGTTCAGATCCAAACATAAGAACCATTGTTGTATATATTGGATTTTTTAAAAGCAAAACTAATAAAATATTTTTATGAAATTAAATAAAAAATATATTATAATTTTTTATATTAACGATTATAGATAAAAAGAATTGTTACAAATAAATCAAAGTTAGAAAGATATATGTTATATCGCAAATCACCAAATTTTAATTTCGAAATGAAAATACAAAGTAATACATTTTATAATGTGAAGAAACAATAATCAGAGAATGCAAGAGAGAGTAAAATAAGTAAAGTATTGACAAAGAAGGAAAACGGGAATAAAAGTCACTCTCTCCCTTCACTTTTACTTATCCATGTTAAAAAAAGAAATTTTTGTTCTTCTTATTTTACCCTTCACATTAATTACTCATTTTCAAATTATTTTCTGAGGCTATTGAGACTATACACCAATAAATATGAATATTATGATAAAATATATACTTCATTTATTAAATCTTAAAGAACGTGAAAAGTCAAAAGTGGACAAGTGAAAGTGCATCGAGGGAATAAATATGTGTAGGAGAATTAAAATTGAAGTGCATACATGTATACATGAGAAGAGAATAAATACTCAGTACTATGACATATGTCCAAGTGTGATAAAAAAGTAGTTGGTTAAAGTGTACAATTTATATAACTTTTGGTACAAATTTTCATCGCTATTGTTCGTCCTCTCTTCACGTTTAAAGTATTGACAAAGAAGAAAAACGGGGATAAAAGTCACTCCCTCCGTTTACTTTTACTTGTCCACGATCAAGAGAAAGAAATTTTTGTTCTTATTATTAATTTTACCCTTCACATTAATTACTCATTTTCAAATCATTTTCGAAGGCTATTGAGACTTACAGCAATAAATATGAATATTATGGTAAAATATATACTCCCTCCGTCCCATATTACTTGTCCCTTTTCCTTTTGCACGCCCCTTAAGAAATCATAAATAAAAGATGTATTTTACTATCTTACCCCTATTTCTCTCCAATAAATACATTCTAATCAAAATTGACTATTTTCAAGAACATTTATTACTAAGGGTAAGATGGGAAAGATTTAATTAATTTTATCTTGGTTTTGTAAATAAACAAGTAATATGGACATATACTTTTAGTAATGTGGCCTAGTAATATGAGACGGAAAGGATAAGATGGGAAATATTTAATTAATTTTATCTTGGTTTTGTAAATGAACAAGTAATTTGGACATATATATATATATATATATATATATATATATATATATATATATATATATATATAATGTTAAGTACTTTATTTATGAACAAGTAAAAGTGTACGGAGGAAATAAATATGTGTCGGAGAATTAAATTTGAAGTGCGTAATGTTGAGTGCTTCATTTATGAACAAGTAAAAATGCACGGAGGAAATAAATATGTGTCGGAGAATTAAATTTGAAGTGCGTAATATTGAGTACTTCATTTATGAACAAGTAAAAGTACACAGAGGAAATAAATATGTGTCGGAAAATTAAATTTAAAGTGCATACGTGTATACATGAGGATAGAATAAATATTAAGTACTATGACATATATCTACGCGGATAAAAAAATAGTTGGTTAAAGTGTACAATTTATATAGCTTTTGGTACAAGCATTCATTGCGTGTACAAATTTCAAAGCTTGTCATACAAGCATGGGAAGCCGTGTTCGTACTCCCACTGCACTTATTTATATTAGAAATGTGCACAATCTTAAGATTCTGCTGGGATGACTATCCCAACAATCATGATAAATAGCCAGAATTAGACAACGAAATATTCTCTCCGTTCACTTTTACTTATCTATTATTCTTAAAATAGATTTTCATTTTTACTTGTCATTTTTCACATATCAAGATAAGACAATATTTTTTTCCTATTTTACCCATAGTATTAATTACTTACTTCAAATCATTTTTTAAAGCCAATAAAAATATGCATCAATTATTATGGGTACATTGGTAAATTATGTACTTCATTTATTATTTCTTAAACAGCGTGAAAAGTTCAAAGTGGACAAGTAAAAGTGAACGGAGAAAGTAAATATGATTACGATCAAAACTAAGCGTTGTTCATGATTAGAGTTGAATAAGATTACACTTATCTTTCTAGCTATTAGTTTTATTTTTGTAAATTATAATTATATACTAGTACTCATTAATTACTTAATATTTTTTTACTGTATTTAGTATTTGAAATTACATGATGGCGTAAAAAGTATCTTTACTGACAATGTACGCACAAAACTCAAATTAAACTCTTATTTTATTAGGTACATATTAGCTTTCACTGGTATATAATAGTGGATAACTCTTGCATGCCTATCAAAATTTAAGAAAGAAGAAGACTTGACCTAGGAGCGACGAAGCATCACAACTGTTATTATAATTATATATGAGATAGTTTTTGTAACATATAAGCTTTAAAAAAAGATAAGCATCCAAATTTCAAAAATGGAGCAAATTAACTGAAAGAGATTAATTCCGTGATTATTCTCATTGATGGAATTGGTAAATATACCATAGTTACAATGTCCTATTAGGATACAAAATATACTAACCTAAATTAGAAGATTTACAAAATATTCTATGAGTACATATTTACATTATCTATCACACCCCCGCAGTCGAAACGGGAGGTTTACGAACGCTGAGACTGTCCCGAAAATCCTCAAATAAGACCTGTGGCAGTCCTTTAGTGAAAATATCAGCGAGCTGATATCGGGACGGAACATGAAGGACACGGACGTGGCCGCGCGCCACCTTTTCATGAACAAAATGTATATCCATCTCAATGTGCTTGGTGCGCTGATGTTGGACTGGATTTCCAGACAGGTAAATGGCACTGACATTATCACAATAAACTAAAGTAGCCTTAGGGATCGGACAATGTAGTTCCAAGAGAAGATTACGTATCCAGCATGATTCAGAAACAACATTAGCGACCCCCCTATATTCTGCTTCCGCACTAGAGCGGGAAAGAGTAGGTTGGCGCTTAGATGACCAGGATATCAAATTATCTCCCAAAAACACGCAATAACCCGACGTCGAGCGTCTGGTGTCTGGACATCCCCCCCAATCAGCATCAGTGTATGAAACCAAATCAGTAACTGACGATGAGTAGAGATGCAAACCATGGTCAAGTGTACCCTGAATATACCGAATAATCTGCTTAAGAGCATGCATATGCGTATCTCGTGGAGCATGCATATGAAGACAAATCTGCTGTACAGCATAAGAAATATCCGGTCTGGTGAAGGTAAGATACTGAAGAGCACCTGCAAGGCTCCAGAAATGAGTAGGATCGTCACACAGATCGCCAGAAGAGGCACTGACCTTCGGTTTAGTGTCAACCGGAGTGGAAGAAGGCTTACACGAGGACATTCCTGCACGTTCAATAATGTCCGCCGTATAACTACGTTGTGATAGAAATATACCACCCTTGTGACGGGTCACCGCAATGCCAAGAAAATAGTTCAAAGGACCTAAGTCCTTCATAGCAAATTCTAAGCCAAGAAGGTCCATAATAGAACAGCGGAGAGCATCTGACGAAGCAGTAAGAATAATATCATCCACGTATAGTAAAATGTAAGCCAAGTGGTAGCCTTTGCGATAGATGAACAAGGAGTGGTCAGACCTGCTATTAGCAAAACCAATGGAAGAAACAAAGTCAACAAATCTTTTATACCAAGCTCTCGGTGCCTGTTTAAGCCCATATAAGGACTTGCGCAACAAACACACATAATCGGGACGAGATGGGTCTCTAAAACCCATAGGCTGATGCATATAAACCGTCTCCTTGAGCTCGCCATGAAGAAATGCATTTTTGACATTCAACTGATGAATGGGCCAATGCTTAGATAGAGCTAGGCTTAAGACAGTGCGGATCGTTGCTGGCTTTACGACCGGACTGAACGTCTCACCACAATCAATGCCAACCTGCTGTGTTTTGCCATCACATACAAGACGAGCTTTATGCCTCTCAAAATCACCATTAGACTTTTCTTTATGAGTAAAAATCCACATAGACCGAATAACATTCACATTAGGTGGACGGGGTACCAAATCCCACGTCTTATTTTTAATAAGAGCATCATATTCATCATCCATGGCCAATTTCCAATTCGGGTCACGTAGCGCATCCAACGGTTTACGAGGTATGGGGGACTTGGTAACCGTCGCATGTAGATTAAATGGGTGCTTGGGTTTGAAAATGCCGCGTTGACTACGAGTGACCATGTGAGTGCGGGTATTGGGCTGGACAGGTGTAGGAATGGACGAAGTTGGCGGGCTGGTGGCAAGCTGGTGGGGGAGAGAGGCAGACTGGTCCGGCATCGAGGACGACGGAGGCTGCTGCCCAGGTTGGGAGGTGTCGCCGTGGTGCTGTGTCGCGGGCAGCGATGGAGGGATGGCGGCTATATGATGGATCAAGTAAGGAGAGAGGCTATCATCAAAGAAGTCATAAGTGGTGGGAGCCGGAGTATGGATTTTGGAAAACGGAAATTGAGTCTCATCAAATAAAACGTGACGACAGATAATGATTTTATTTTAAGATAAATCAAAACATTTGTAGCCACGATGGTTTGGTGGATATCCCAAAAAGACACATGGAGTTGACCGAGGGTGCAACTTGTGAATAGTAGTAGACGGAAAAAGGGGATAACATAAACACCCAAAGACTCGGAGATGAGAATAAGACGGTTTCCGTTGGTAAAGGACCTCTAAAGGTGATTTGTAACCCAATAGCTTACTTGGTAAAATATTAAGGAGATACGTCGCCATTTGCAATGCATGATGCCAAAAAGACGGAGGAATGGAAGCATGAGCAAGAAGAGTCCGGAAGACATTATTTAGTGAACGAATTTTTCTTTCTGCTTTCCCATTTTGAGAGGATGTATGAGGACACGAAAGACGGAAAGACATCCCATTGGACGCACAAAACTTTCCGAATTGGCTATTAGTATATTCCCTCTCATTATCACATTGGACATTCTTGATAGGACGTTCAAATTGAGTAAGAATATGGGTCCTAAAATCCATGAATTTTGAGTAAACATCAGATTTTCTAGCCAAAGGGAAAGTCCACAAATAGTTGGTAAAATCATCCAAAAACATAACATAATAACGATGGCCCATAGAACTCAAAATCGGAGAAGTCCACAAATCACTATGAATAATGTCAAACGGAAATAAAGTTTCGGACATAGAACTAGCAAATGGCAACTTAACATGTTTACCAAGAACGCAAGAATGACAAATACTAGATGAACTAGAACTATTACATTCAATGCTTTTATTACGCCTAAGAAAATCCAAAATAGAAGCTCCCGGGTGGCCCAAACGATCATGCCAACGGATAGAAGACAAGGCAGCAAAAGTCGATGGTGAATTGGTGGAATATTTGAAGGTGGACAATGGATAGAGAGCACCCATACTATTACACCTCATGAGAGCCATCCCCGTCCGGAAATCCTTCACAGAAAACCCATAAGGATCAAATTCAACACTCACATAGTTATCAGTAGTAAATTTACGAACCGATATCAAATTCTTTATAAGTTTTGGCGCATGAAGGACATTGTTTAACAATAAAGGAGGGTTCGGGGGAGGCAATTTAGCATGACCACAACCTCGAATTGGAATTGAATTACCATTACCAACAACAATGCCAGTATTACGATTGATCAAATTAAAATAAGACGAGAGAGTACCTTTTGTGGATGTCATATGGGACGTGGCGCCGGTATCCATACACCAATTCCAATCGGGTTGGTTCAACGTCATCGTGTGCATGACCGATTCAATATCCGTCGGAGTCCATTGCGTCGGGGGGCCCGCGGTTGCATATGCTTGCTGCTGTGGTCGCGAACCCAAAATGCCAGGCTGGGCCAGCGACCTCGGGCCAGACGAAGAAGATGGCGGCTGCCACTGCTGCTGTGGCCGAGCCCACTGCATGGTCGGATAAGGGCAAGGGGGAGCCCACTGCGGCATCCAACCCCACTACCACTGTGAGGAGGGCTGTTGCCACTGCTGCTGGTCACCCGAGGGGCGTCCTCCACGGCGTCAACTGCCACTGCCGCTGCTCGAACCACGACCACCGCCGTTATTATTCCCGCCGCTAGAGCCGCGGTTTTTGTTGTTATTTTTGCCCCGATGATGGGGAGCACGACCAGAATTTTCCAGATGAGAAGAGTCATCAAAATCACGTTTGGAATTAGCCACCATAGTCGCGGGCGAGTCATCGTGCATCTCAGCCAACGCCTTTTCCTCAAGGCACAAACTTGACCGAGCTTCGGAGAATGGTGGAAGAGGCTTACTTTGGCGGATGTAGGTACCCAAATTCTTATATGCCTCGGGGAGTCCAGCCACCAGTTGGAGAACGAGGCGATTGTCGGTCACCGGAGCCCCCACACTCTTAAGTTGATCGGCCAAGGTCTTGAGACGTTGGCAATACGCCGAAGCGTTTGGAAAATACCGCATCTTGACATGAGAGAAATCATGTTCCAAAGCAACAGCACGGGAGTTTTTGTTGTCTTGAAAAAGATTACGGAGGCTATCCCAGGCCTCCTTTGCCGATAGGTCTTCTTCGATGATCGTATGCAATAAGTCTGTGGAGATGGTTGCATATACCTATTGAAGTACCGTGGCATCCAAAGTGGACACAACTCCTTTTCGTCGTCGGTGGTAGGAGCCTTCTCCTTTCCGGTTGGCAGAATGTGGGAAAGGACACGGTGAGACCGGGCATGAAGTTTGAATAATTCGGCCCAAGCCGAATAATGATCCGTTTCCATCTCAAGAATGATTGGGATGTGATTCTTGATATTGGAGACAGCCAAGGCAGGATGGAACTTGGTGTCTGCCATTGATGGAAGGCAAGAAAATGGACGGCAATCGAAGAAGAAGAAGAAGAAGAAGAAGAAGAAGAAGAAGAAGAAGAAGAAGAAGAAGAAGAAGAAGAAGACGTCGGAAAAATGGGATAGGACGTCAGAGAATTAGGGCAGCGGAAGAGAAGGAAAAGAAAACCTAGTATCTGATACCATGAAAGAGATTAATTCCGTGATTATTCTCATTGATGGAATTGGTAAATATACCATAGTTACAATGTCCTATTAGGATACAAAATATACTAACTTAAATTAGAAGATTTACAAAATATTCTATGAGTACATATTTACATTATCTATCATTAACAAATGAAAACAAAATAAATTTGAAAGGAAAAAAAAGAAGTATTCTCCATATGTGGTTAAAGGCCACCATTTACGTCCCTCTTGCAGCTTCCAGTTTTTCTTCCAAATTTCCTTCTATGTATTCTACCTTTTGCTTCATACTCATCAGCTGCCTTTAACTTCATACAAAACTCCACTTTAATCTTGTTGGAGACCGCCACTACTACAAAAATGCCAAAACCGACGTACCCAGACAATGGTAGGATACATTTCTACAAGTAGATCATTGGTGTTTGTTGGTTTAAGACATTAATTTTTTTTTAATTTTTTTTTAGAAAAACTGACCTCCAGAGCTCCGTTTCCACTTTTCTAGTTTTTTGGCACTAAAAAATATTTTTAAAAAATCGTAAATTTTCTGACTTCTTTTGAGGTCGGAATCTGGAGGTCAGTTTTGGAAATTTTCTTACGAGTACGCAGTTGGGTAACCTTCAGGCACTTGGCACATAGAATTCTAATCATGGTGAGAAGTATACATAGTTGGGTTACCTTCAGGCACTTGGCTCATATAATTCTGATCATGGTGAGAAGTATACATAGTTGGGTTACCTGCACGCACTTGACTCATAAAATTCTGATCATGGTGAGAAGTATACATAGTTGGGTTACCTGCAGGCACTTGGCTCATATAATTCTGATCATGGTGAGATGTATACATAGTTGGGTTACCTTCAGGCACTTGGCTCATATAATTCTGATCATGGTGAGATGTATACATAGTTGGGTTACCTTCAGGCACTTGGCTCATATAATTCTGATCATGGTGAGATGTATACATAGTTGGGTTACCTTCAGGCACTTGGCTCATATAATTCTGATCATGGTGAGAAGTATACATAGTTGGGTTACCTGCAGGCACTTGGCTCATATAATTCTGATCATGGTGAGAAGTATACATAGTTGGGTTACCTGCAGGCACTTGGCTCATATAATTCTGATCATGGTGAGATGTATACATAGTTGGGTTACCTTCAGGCACTTGGCTCATATAATTCTGATCATGGTGAGATGTATACATAGTTGGGTTACGTTCAGGCACTTGGCACATATAATTCTGATCATGGTGAGAAGAATACATAGTTGGGTTACCTTCAGGCACTTGGCTCATATAATTCTGATCATGGTGAGAAGTATACATAGTTGGGTTACCTGCAGGCACTTGGCTCATATAATTCTGACCATGGTGAGAAGTATACATAGTTGGGTTACCTGCAGGCACTTGGCTCATATAATTCTGATCATAGTGAGATGTATACATAGTTGGATTAAAGGTGAATTGATTGAAACTTGATGTTTGGTTAAACATTGGATTGGGAGGATCATTATGATGCGTTGTTGAACTTGGGTTGCTGGGAATTGCTTCAATAGGCAAATCATTATTCGACAATTCTAACCGTGACTCATTGTTTGGAGGACTTTTCTTGATGAATCCCTTGCATATAACCCATCCTTGATATGCCTGCGAAATTAAATTCCAAATAAGTTACTTCCTGTGAAATCGAATTCAAAATCAGTTAAATTCAAAGAATTCCAAGCTAGTTAGTAACTAGTAAAACCATGTAGAGTCAAACAACAACAACACAACAACAACAACCCAGTGAAATCCCACAACGTGGGGTCTGGGGAGGGTAGAGTGTACGCAGACCTTACTCCTACCAATGTAGGATGGCTGTTTCCGAGAGACCCTCGACTCAATAAAAACATAAAAAGAGGTCAGATACGGCTAAGAGATTCAAAGCGATATGGAAATGAAGTAACGCAAGCGACACAGATAACATAGAATAATCAAAGCACAGGAAATAAACTTTGATTCTCAACTTTAATTTGTAAATTTGTTATATACGCACGTTAATTATTATGCAGACTTGGAATTTTTTACAATGATAGAGGCACAATAATTGTGTGAGACTCCATTTGTATTTTTGACACTTGGATAGTGAGGTCCATTTACACACTTTACATTTCACTCACTACTCACCACTCACCACCTCTTTCGTGAGTCCACCCCTCCTTTCACTAGTCTAGGTCTCTAAGACCACGACTTTTTGTGGCCCCAATAACAGTGAACAATTTTGAAATACATAGTCATAATTTACATAGGAGTATTGTTTTAAAAAAGGATCCGTTCTTCTTCTTCTTAATTTCCTAGGGTCAAAAGAAGCAAACCAAGGTAAAAAGAATGAAAGACAGAGATTAAGCAGTACCTTTTGCATAAATAGTACTACTAGTAATTATAATAATCCATTAATTAAATAATAATACTGAGAACTAATTAACCTGAGGCTGATCAGGAGGTCCATGTGGGTAGGTTAGGAGACGATATTCATAAGTAGTCCAATTAGTTTTGGTTCCTTGAGGAGCTCTTCCTGTATGGAAAAAAAGGCTTGTCCTTGTACCTATTTTCTCCCCATTCTTTGAAAACACTGGCGTATCTGATCCTGATTTCTTCCAGTATCCAGCTTCTGTGGTTCTATCTATCTTTGTTCCTGTCTCATATTTCCTTTTATTACAAACCAAATAATACCACTCTTTTTGTTCTTCATGTCCCGGTATTTTAGCTTTATCTGTAACAAAAAAGATTACTAAGATCATCTAAGTGTTTAAATATTAGTATATATATTCAGGAAAGACAATACCTAATACCTAGGCAATAAGGCTGAACAATGTGATAGTCCTTCAATGCAATCCAAGTCATGATAACGTAATCACTCTAAAAAATAAGTTAAAATAATTTGTTTACTTTTATTTTCATTATTAACTCACAAATTAGAAGGAATATATAGATGGGTTAAAAATAAAAAGAAAAACAAACTTAATTGTAGCTAGCTTGCAAAGTAATGGAGCCGCAAATATGGGCTTAGCCATTGGGCCTACCCAGTCCAACCCGTCATTTGATGAGCAGTTCGCAGAATTGCTCTTCTTTTGGGGTGGTCTTTAACTTTTGGCCCTCAAATTGGTGATCATTAATTATTGTCCTTCGCCTAAAATCCATGAGTTTCGGGTTTAAACCACCGTTCAATAAAAAAAAAAATTTAAAAATTTTACAAGGCAGAGTTTGAATTTCACTCTGCCCCCACCGGCAGACTTTAAGTTACGCTTAACTAAAAGTCTGCTATATATATATATATATATATATATTACTTTTCAAGGCTAACTTTTAAGGAGTTTTTCCTTAAAACTTTTGCCATAGAGTTTTTCTTTAAGAAGTGTATGCTAGATCCGGCATACACGCCCCCAGTCCTGCCTTGCGAATTTTTTATTTATTTTATGCCTGAGCAGGGGTACGAACCCAAAACCTCAGGTATTCGCCCATCTTTCCAAGCGAAGGGCAAAATTTAAAGACCACAGAGATGAGGGCCAAAATTTAAAGACCATTAATATGAGAGACAAAATTTAAAGGCCACCCCAAAAGAAGGACAATCCGCACAAAAATATGTCATTTGATAGCGTTGGACTAAAAAATTTGGAACCCATCTTAAAACGAGTTTTTTCTTTGCCCCGCTCCCTTTGGATAAAGCCCTTTTTGCCCATGAGTCTGAGTTGGGCCGGCCTTTGGGCCAACTAAAAAAAATTGATCAAAAACTATAAAACTAAAAAGAAAGCAGAGTACTAAAAGTCACAAGACGAGGAGTACTCAAAACTCAATATAACCCATTATATATTCATATTGCAAAATCTAAATATCAAAAGTAGTAAAGTGCAGATATAAAGTTATATATTATATTTATACAGTATCTAAACTATAATCTCTAAGTTCTAATCAAATATGTATACTAAGACCAACAAAACAATGCAATCAAAATTGTATTGAAACCAACAGTCCAATACGAAAATTTCATATGTAATTGACATTACTAAATTGAAATTATTAGATAATTCTTACTTAATTGGTCAATCCGGCCTAGCCCACAACCCACATAGGAATGAGGGTAGATGCATGTTCTAAAGCTCACCAAAAATATTCAAAGAAGGAATGTTACCTTTGATGTACCAGGGCTCCATACCGGGCTCAATAGCACGGATGAAGATGAAACCGTCATCAAACTCGAAATTAACCCATTTCTCGAGGTATCCAACAAGTTCTTCATCAGTAGGATTAAATCTTAAACCTGGAGGAAGCTGGGGAGACCCCTGATTCTCCATCTTGATCTTGCAAATACTGTATATAATTGTCCAAATTCGAAAAGAGTCAGAAATGTTGCAAAAAGGGTAGAAGAAAATTAAGAGAAGCAAGAAAATATCATCCTCCCTTTTAGGCAATTCTTGCCTTTTCACCCAACAGAAAGACAAGCAAATTTGTCGAGGAAAAAGAAAAGAAATGAAGTGGCAAATAGTTATAGACACACACAACAAAAAGGGTGCAAAAAAAAAAAAAAGTTTCCATTTCACACACACAATGACTGCGACGATAACAACAACATACTCCGTGTAATCTATATAACCATTTTCACTTCACGACGAATAAATTAAATGATCAAATCCCTTTTTCTCAGCTAATCGACTGAGCTCATTGGAATGAAAGCAACAGCAACTCCAAATGAGGTCATTGCAATGGCAACAAAAACGCACCCTAAATGAGCTCATAGCAATGGCAACAACAACATACCCTTAATAAGCTCATTGGAATGAAAACAACAGCTAACGAAACCCACAAAACTGATATATTAAGTACAAATATTGGAAATAATGTGGTCTGTGGAGAGGGGGGATCATAACGGAAGCGTGTAATACTAACCAGAAAAATGAAACGTGAACTCTGAGTGAGAGAGACCAAGGAACTAAGTAGAAGGAAGTAAATTTGTGTGTAATAGAGAAAGTGTGTTATGAGCTGAGAGAGAAGAGAGAAAGAGATCAGATGAAGTTATGTGATTCAAAGGGCGACATACTGTATCTATAATTCAAAGAGTATAGTGCACTTCGTCCCACATCGGCTACAAAAAGACTGGTTGAGCTATTTATATTGGTAAATGGCAATGGAGGTGCTGAAGAGCTTGAAGGGCCTTGGGAAGAAGCGAGAGGATGTAGAAGTGAAGTCTTATGTAGATGTCCCGTAAAAACGCGTGAGAGGCTATAGAAAGAAAAGAATGTTCGGTCATAGAAAAGAATGATATTTGATTGAGGTCACAGAAGAGAATAATTGAAAAGAATGATTTTTGATTACTTTTGATATACCTTAAGGATTCTATAGGAAAAAAATGTAATTACTTTTGATATACCTTAGGATTCTATAGGAAAAAAATGTTCTTATCATCTCCTTAATGGAAATGATATATGATATACTTTGAACAATTTTTCGGTCATAGAAAAGAATGATATTTGATTGAGGTCACAGAAGAGAATAATTGAAAAGAATGATTTTTGATTACTTTTGATATACCTTAAGGATTCTATAGGAAAAAAATGTAATTACTTTTGATATACCTTAGGATTCTATAGGAAAAAAATGTTCTTATCATCTCCTTAATGGAAATGATATATGATATACTTTGAACAATTTTTCAATAAAAAAGGTTTCGCAGGCGAATATTTACTCTTTCAATCCCTATTTCATTTGTAGGGTTAACTCGTGATTTCTCAGATCTCAGAATACATGAATTAATCTCTGGTTCGTGTTCAATTGCATGGTGCCAACAAAATTGAGTGCTAATTTCCATTTTATTGAAATTAATATTTGAGGTCACAGAAGAGAATAATAGAAAAGAATGATATTTGATTACTTTAATTACTTTTGATATACCTTAAGGATTCTATAGGAAAAAAATGTTCTTATCATCTCCTTAATGGAAATGATATATGATATACTTTGAACGTGAAATTCTTTGAGATTGAGTAAATAGAATTTTTTTTATAGAAATATCAAAAAAAATTGTATTATTCTACCAAATCCTTATTTTGTTCTTTATTGTATTGTCCTCAATTTTTCAATAAAAAAGGTTTCGCAGGCGAATATTTACTCTTTCAATCCCTATTTCATTTGTAGGGTTAACTCGTGACTTCTCAGATCTCAGAATACATGAATTAATCTCTGGTTCGTGTTCAATTGCATGGTGCCAACAAAATTGAGTGCTAATTTCCATTTTATTGAAATTAACCGATCGACGTGTTAGCGTACATTTTTTTTTTGAATTCGATAATTTTTTAAAAAACATTTCGACATATTTATTTATTTTATTATTATGAGAATCAATCCTACTACTTCTGGTTCTGGGGTTTCCACGGTTGAAAAAAAAAC